>NW_009702852.1:0-3182 GCF_000703405.1 Apaloderma vittatum
CTCGTGGCTTCCCTCCGTGCAAGGGGTGAGGGGAGAGGGTGACCCCCCTCAGTCAGGCTCTGTGACAGGGGCCACTCCGGCACAGGTTTCGGTCACCATGGCCGTGGGGATATCGTGCCAAGTGCCTGCAGTCACACTCAGAGGCTTTTACCAGGCGTCATACCCAGCGATACCCTGGCTGGTAACTTCTTACTCATATTTTAGGCTGTGATTCTTCACCAGGCCACAAAAGATGCTGAAATACAGGGAGACATTAGGACCCAATTAAGCAATGATGGCCTTGTGTCCGATCATTTCTTAAACGCGCTTCAATTCTCAGCCGTATTCCTGTCAGCAAAAGGTATCAAAATACAGGGAGGCTCTGGTTAATTAATAGCAGTAATTGTATTTGTGTAAATGAGCAGAAGCACATGAGCACGTGGCGATGGGCCACACAAACGTGCACATGTGGAAATCCACGGGCTCCCGCCCTGGCTTGCAGCTCACAAACTCACTTCTGCAGCTGCCCCTGTGCTGACACCAGACAGACCTCAGCCAGGGTGAAGGTGGTTTGTTTTTTTTTCTCCTCGGTAGTTGATGTTGACAGACCTTTGTTGGGTCCAATTTGTTTTGCAGACTTTGAACCGATAAATCCCAGACAGCCGTCACTGGGATCAGGTGCCTGAGTCACAGACACTCTTCAGTGGCTGCCTTGAGAGATGTGTCTGACCTGACCTGCGCTCACCCTTTGCCTTGGGACACTCCTCTGTCAGGCAGCAGGCTCCCGTCTTCAGCTGTTGTCTAGTCACTGAAAATACACCCATAACATCCCAATCCCAGTTGCTCACGCAGAAGGCTGAGCTTTTTGCGGAAAGCGTAAGTTGTAGATGCAGAAGAGAGACATATACACACACACATAAGATAAATAAATATCAGGAAGAAAAGACGAGAATTGTGGAGACGCTTTGTTCCCCACACAACCCCGAATTAAGGACGTTATTTGCTTTGTTCCACACACTGTCTGGGAGAGGCCGCTTATTGTGGTTGCATTTCATTCCTACTGTCAGACTGACTTTGCAACATGGCAAAAGGCTGCATCAGGCTAAAGATGTGCACTAGCATTGCTACCAAGGGCTGCGAGAGGTTTGTCCCAAAGGATAAGCGGATTTGGTAGATTTAAAGCAGCAAGCAAGCTGTCGTACACCCCACAGCAGAAGCTGTGGTTTCAGGTGTGTAGATGTGCTCACAGGCTGAGCCGGATGCCTCTGCGTCACTTCAAGGCCGTGTTTTGCTACTGCTTTGCCTCCAGCAGCAAGACAGACCCAGTCACACCTGTGTGTCGCTGCTGGTGTCACACACCCAGGCTGCCATTTCCAGTGGGACTACTCTCCCACCTCACGTTAGCACAGACTTGAACACTACACTGAGTCACGGCTTTTGGACCCACACAAGAACCTCCTGGGTCACAAGTATTTGTGGGACCTGCTGTCCCACCCAGCACACAGCTGTCTTCAGCCAGCTGTGAGCTCCGCACACTGTAGGACACTGCAGAAAGGAACACCCGAGAGAAGGAGGTGAAAGGATTTCACTAGTGTTTACCAATGGAAATTTGCGACTGTGGTTTTCCTGCTTCTACTACTTAATTTTGCTTTCTCAGGCCACCGCAGACCTGGATCCACCCACGGGTCCCCAGGTTTCAGACTGTGAAATAGTGCCGTGGATCACAAATAAGGATCTTAAGATGCCTACCTTGCAATTACTTCCCTCTTACTGCGCTCTCCGCAAGGCCCCGGCTGGCCTGATGCTACAAACCCAAACTCCCTCACCCACAGCCCGCACGGGAGCTCCTGAACACGGTGGAGATCAGCCCTGGGCCCTTCCCTGAGACAGCCACAGCCTCAGCCCCCTCGGCTTCCAGCCCTAGTTGTGCAACATTACAAGTTAATGAGGACATGGGAAGCACCTTCCACTCCCTTTTATCTACAGTATGAGTATGGCTGTTTTCCAATAAGCAAAACATTCCAGCCTTGTTTGGAAGTGGTCATTTCATGCTCAGGATGAGGTCTGGGTGTTTTTGCTGCTATTGTTGATTCACATTAACACGCTAAAGCCGCGATGACCGGAGAGTGAAAACCGCTGCTCTGGATCGCGAGGTTTTTGCATCAGAATATTCTTGACAGTTTTTACCATGTCTTTGTGGCTCGCAAGTCACACAGCATCAAAATTTCCATTGCAAAGCTTACTGAAAGCACAGCTTAACCTGCTCCTGTGTGGACTGAAGCGCTGATCGCTGCTCACGTGTGCCTGACAGTACGGGAGACGCTGACGTCAGCTGAAATAGCACCGTTGGCTGCTTTGCTTGTGAAAGTGCAATGAAATCTCATCTCCTGTCTCACTGTGCAAGAAGTACCTGGTTTATAGGATGAGTTTAAAGAGCAGAAAATGTGGTACTACCAGAAAAAAAGACTAGTTTAGTATCACTGTTACTTCATAACTGTTAGCTTCAGCATCCTGTGGTCATCAACCACCACTGCTGTGCTCTCTTTACATCCATTATATCTTTCCTAGATACGCTTTAGAAAATAAAGATGTACTTTCTCATGCTTAAAAATACCATCCTTAGCTTTCTGAGGTGCTGAAAATAATATCAGCTGGGCACAGCTCAAAAAGCCTTTATTGGAAGCTGGAACCGGAAAAGGAGTAAAAAAAATGTTAAATGCTTGTTAGAAAGCTAATGGGAATTTCCCTCCAGCAACCTGCAAATGTCACTGACGGTATTTTCATAATATCTTTTTTGCTACCTGGCAGAAATCTCTTTGTCCCTACCAGCCTCCGCTGCGTTCAGACTGCAGGCACACGTTCGACACGCTCCTCATCAGGAAAGCGTCGTTGCCGAGTTTTTAGTTAGTTTTTTTTTGCTCAGGGATCACATTAGTCGGAGTCTCGCTGTCTTCTAATGCCTAAAACACAACACAGTGGCAATAAACTGAGCGATCATGAGCATAACGTAAAACTGATCGCTGTCTATAGATCCAGGCTGCAGAAAGACTGAGTCTGCAGAATCTACTCGCGTGGATAAAGCCAACGAAACCAGAGAGGCTGAGGGAGGGACAGAGGCCGGCCTCCACTGCAGTTCTACTTGGTGTTACTTGCTGTTGTCTTAGACAAACATCCTCAGCCACGTGTGCGTTGGGGATGGCATT
>NW_009702852.1:3213-61642 GCF_000703405.1 Apaloderma vittatum
GCTGCCAGCTGGCTGGGGCTGTCCCCACGGCTCCTGCAAACACTCCCAAGTGAGACTGGAAAATCTGGGTTTGCCCAAATCGTGTCCGTTGTTTGTTTTCAGTAGTCTGACCTTCTGGAAAGGGACCTGGGAGTATCTACAAAACCACTTTCCACTGGCAAAGAGACAGATGAGAGGGGATGGGAAGGGAGGGGAAAGGCAAGAAGAAAGGTGATCCCCAGCGGAGAAGCAGCTGTGTGTGCTTATTAACCACAGCTGCTGGTTGGGAAGGGAAAGCCCCTCCCACAGCCTCGGTGGTAAACCAAGTTCCCCCTTGCCTGCCCCCTGAGTCAGCCTGAGGCTGAAGGTGAGGGCTGCGATGTGGATTCTGGTTTTTATGCCTCTCTCGGATGACTCACGGGCTGATAACTCACCACTGCAATATGTCCAGTCCTGGTGCACAAAGAGCCGAGAGCCGGAGCCACCTCTGGCTGGGCAGGACTGAGCTCAGTGCTCTGCTTGTGAGGTTCACAACTCCAATCCTGAAGCATCTTCACCCAAGTCAGGGAGACATCCTGCCAGGTTAATCTCAGACGATCTCCCAGACCGGTTTTAAAAAGTAATTTTGCATCACTTGCTTAGCATGAAATGACCTTTAAGTAGAGCTAGACTTGCCCCTCAGTTGACATTTGCCCAGGAAGTACTGATCTGGCTGAAAACCTCAGGTCTGTGTTTTTCTTTCACGGAAGAGGTGCATTCAAATCCACAATATGTAATTGTGGCAGAGACACAGGGGAAAGCCATACCCTCAAAGTGACCTTTTAGCTGTGCGTCCTCCCATGGCCTTTAATATTTTTCAATTGCAGTCAGGAAAGTCTTGTTATCTGCTCACACAGGGAAAATAATAAATTGTTTGATTTTCTACCTTAATTGTTTGATTTTCTACCTTATGCTTCATTGACGTTATCCCCAGGTTAAATGTTGTCACTGTTGTTCTGCTGTATTTTGTATTGACAGCAAAGCCCTCTGTTCCCCTTGGGAACTGTAAACTAATGCTACATAATGTTTTTTGGACCAGAAGGAAAGGGTGACAGACACGCAGTTACCTCTTGCTGCTTGCTTTTCCTGACTGTCGTCCTTTGGCTAAATGCCGCGGTGGCAGTAACACCACCGGTCCAGCCTGAGGTATCCCTTTCCCCCCGAACTGTAGGATGCTCAGGGGGTGCCTTCTAGTGCCTTTCAGAAGAAGGGCTGGTGCAAACCACAACAAACGTCCCCAGGGCCCGCGGCGTGGCTGGTGCCGTGGATTCCTGTGTTCACAGCCCCAGCGTGCTGAGGGCTGTCTGCCGAGAAGAGCGGCCGTCGCTCTACCAGCAGAGTTTGGTGAGGAAACTGTGAGTCAGTCAACCATAGCTCACTTGCTGTGTTGCCTGTCTACCTCTTCGAGTACAACACACAAGTGTGTATTCATGGTAAGTCACCTGGCTGTAGCATTTTGCATATCTCTGCTTCCCACTGATTGCCAAGGGCCACGTCGGCTTCGCAGGAGAGTGTGACTCAGCACTGCCCGTGTGATATAAAATGACAAACATCCTTATTCCTGTGCACGTGGGACACAGTCCTACAGAGAGGCTCTTAGGTAAACAAGTCCAGTAGTTTCAGCCAGGAACATTTTTCTCCTGCTACTTTTTCAGACACGTAAGTAAAACCCAACGGAAATACGACAGGTTTTTTTCCACACTCACTCTGGTTCACGAGACTTCTGTGGAGTCTTCCTGGAAAAGAAACAGGGGAAACCATGGGGTTTGTGACACAGAAAATAAACAGTAAAAAGAACAAAGCAGCTTGACATTTTCCCAGATACAAGAGAATGCAAGAGACAATAAAAAGTAAGGAAATGCGTATTACTGTTGGGTGGCAGAACCAGTAGCCAACTGTTGTAAAAGCTACCACTAGCAATGCCTGGGCTCCTTTCTTGGGATGCTGTGGTGTTGTAGAAAGCCCTTGCTTGCAGGGCCCCGGTACCACCAGCTTTCAGAAACTTTCACGCAGAGCTTTTGCTCAGCTTGTACTACAAGCAAAAAAACCGAACAAGGTATTGTGTTCCATGAGGAATATGAGGGGAAATAATGATTGAGTGTAGTTAGCGGGGCAGGTCCCCCAGGAACCCTGAGTGTAGTGAGTAATCTTGTCTCTAAAAGAGCAGCGTGAAACATGATAGGAAAAGTCCTCCTTGGAGAAAGCAAGGGATATAAAAGAAGTGTGTAAAATAACGAACACTGCAGAGAAAGCAGATGGAGAGTTTCTTCTCTTCTTGTTTGCAGGGATCTGAAGGGATATTAAGACTGAATTTTTCATGCCAATAGTGGGGGAAACATTCCTATGCCTTGGGTAAGTGGAGCGTGGTGCTCATTGTCACAAGAAACCCTTCAAGACGGGAGCTTAGAAAGATGCAGAATGGGGTAGCAGTTTTATAGGGCAACACTGGCAGCCTTCAGAACTAAGCATATGACAATTTTGAAGGTTACTTTTAGCACGGGAACCAAATGCTGTCAGAGCTTGGAATCAGACTCAGGCAGAGAAAAGGGACGACTGGCCCACCTCTGTGCTCGCAGGCTGCCACCCGGTGTGCTGCCCCCCGGGGCAGGAGGGGTGCCTGGTCTGACCCTGGAGGACAAGACCCACATTTTCCTTCCGAGATGAGAATGAGCTGGGCACTGCTGCACGTCAGTGCACGCAGAGAGGCCCTCAGGAAGGGAAAGTGGCTGTCTCAGAGTGGTGGGGTCAGCGGCTCTGCCTATGGCAGCTTCTTTATAGGCTCCATCAAGACACCGTCACAACATAAGGGCAGCCTATAAAACAGGGATGTCAACTCTCTCCCGCTGCTCCTCAGCGATACAGCATTTACTCATCCACGTCTGCAATGGCAGCGTGCTGCACATGTGTCTACAGTTAACCCAGTTTCTTCTCGGCACTGTCAGTCTCCAGGAAAGAGGCTGCGTAAAATTAAAAGCTCTTGCTTCTGTAATCTGGAGTGAGCACATTTTATCAGATAGCAGCTTATTCTGATGAAGTAGAGGACATTAATACCTGAGTCATCAGGGGCTCTGGTTTTTTAATGTCAGCTTTCCAGGCTAGCTTTGTTACGAGCAGCGTTCCCTTTGAATTCGGCCACTGCCACCCCGACATTACAAAAGGAGGGATTCTAGTGGGATGCTTTTAGGGAAGTGTAATGGGAAACGGTCTGGTCTGAGCAGCAGCTCCAGTATCGTCAACCATGGACTCAAACAGGGCCTCACGTTTAAATTAAATGGTGACACAGGAGGTTCTTCTGTTTGGCAACAAGGAATCACTGTGTACAGACCAGGTGTGTCTGATGCATATGGAACTCACCGACAGCGTTTACTTAAATCATCCACGGGGATTAAGATACCTTATCAAATCCTCCAGCTTTGCTGGGTCTGTGTAAGACTCCTCCTTTTGCAGCCTGTAGACTTTTTCTCTAATTCTGCTGCTCTTTGAGATACTTCTCAAGAAGTTTCTCTCTCTCTTTCTCACTTCTTTTTTCTGTCTACATCACATACTGGGTGTTTTCACCAGTATGACCTGCACCTTTGTACAACTGACAAATATTTATCTCTCTTTTATTGGCCTCTCTCTCTCTCTCTGTCCACTTTCACCGTTTAGGCCTGAGTGCCTCTCAGCTCGAGCTGACCATCTCTTCAGCAGTGTTTGATGTTAGACCTCCTGACCACTGCGACACAACACAGCCAAAATGCAATTATTTTCCTTCCCAGATCTCACTGTTTCCAACCATCCGGGAACCCCAGAAGCAGCAAAACATCTTGACTTTAATGTATGGGGCACCGTCTGGCAGAGGGATGCACACACGCCTGCAAGGAGGGAGGCAACACACAGCCCAAATGTTTTACAAACTACATCTCCGAAGCACATCCTTTTGCGTGAGAGGAAGCGTTTGATCCTTAAAGAACTCCAGGAACGTGTGCCTGCCTGAGCTGCCACCCCGTAGCCATGCAGTAACTGTCTTTTTACAAAATGAGCCGGGTATCAGGAGCTCCTGTCCTTTATTCCCACCTTTTCCTGTGCTAACTTGTTTATCTGGAACAATGCTTTCTGATCTCTAAGCCTGTCTTTACTCAGGCAAACCAAAAGCTCTTGTTTCTGAGATTACATTACCAAATGTGCCATTTCAAAGCGTGACATGGAGCGATAAAAAGCAAAAAAGCGCAGAAAAAGCAGACCAAGCTGGTGATGTCTGAGGAAGGTACAGAGCCAGCCGGGCTGGGATCTTAGGGGCTTTCAGAGATACGAAGTTGATTCTAGTTTTACCACAGGGTTCGGTACAGATTTTATTTTAAAGATCAGAGATAAAGGCCCTAAAATACAGATGGGTTTAGACTTTGCTCTCCTCTAGGTTGCAAAGTCAATCAGCTGAGGGTTGTAACCCTCGCAGGAGACCCAACCAAGTAGTGCAGAAGCAGCCAAGCTACGTCGTTGCCATCTTAGGTATCGCGCACACATCACCGAGAAGGAAACCACACGCCTTTTTACCCTTTAAAACTCTACAGCTGAGAGGCTGCAGGAGTGCCTGGGTGCCTAGATTAAACTCAGGAAGCAGCACACCGTGCCCTCAGAGCAGCTCCCTCAGCCAGCAGCTTTCTGAGCAGCGCCGCAGTCCCTGCCTGCCCATCCCGGACCCGGACTGGAAATCCCAGGGACTAGAGCAGGTGGGGACCCCGAGGATGATTCTTTCCCTCTAAGGGCATGATTCTGTCAGGACAGGTAACAGCTGTTATTAGGAGAGTGATCTGAGTGGAAAACATCAACACGCCTTTAAGCACCGTTTGTCTTCGCTTGTCTCAACTTTGCTTCTCCCTTAAAAGTTCCTAACAGCTACACCGTGACTACGATGATCTGATTTAGGTCAGATTAATTTCCAGCAACCGCTTGGTGTTACAGCAGATGGCAGCCTTACCCCAGAGTTCCAGAAATGAACAGTAGCCGAATTTCAGACAATACCTGCCTTTTCTTGTCTCCTGTGTCTGCTCACCACCAGCAGAAGCCTCGGTAGGAACTGAGCAGTGGCACAGAGGCAGCTAGAGACAGAAAGGAGACTGAAATCAGCTCCTTGCACTTTGGGGCTTGGCTCCTCACCAGAGTTCTCACCAGCTGTTGCATCACCTCTTTATTCATCTAGAGTGGTGTTTCTCTTCCAAATTATACCAGAGTTCAGGATCAAGGTAATTAAAAATCCACGCTAATTCATTTCTTTACCTTGACATGACAGAAACCACACCATACTTTGTGGGTAGGATGTCAAAATCAAAGTGGCAGTTTTCAGCGCTTGACTTAATAAGATATTTGTGCTGTGTTAAAAAGCACCTCTGTTCAGAGACTTACAACAGCTGGCTGAATAAACTGTGCTCTGGGCGAGGCCTCGAATTACTTCATCTGCTGGTGACTCTTCAAAAGAGCCTCAGATACGCTCTGTGGATTCACCCAGCCCTGAAAACGAGGAGAAAAAAAAAGCGATCGGCACTCTTCTGCCGTGCCCCTTTTTATTCCCTGCTCATAGAGCCAGAAAAACAACGCTGACTGGGACAGGGTTTGTTTTTTGAGATGACCAGAGGGGCACCAAGCTCATTCTAACACTCCCTGGATCCTGCGGAAGCATTTCCTATTACCGCAAGGCAGCTCCTGGCTACGTCCTGTGATATCATGGTACCCGACTGGCATTAATCAGTCCTAGCGATCTGTTTCACAAGCATGAGAAAGGTGCAAAGGCAGCTTCCTCTGGAACACCGCTCCCCATTAAAGCAAAAAACGCAGATTTACTTCCCGTGCAGGCCCTGCCTTCAGTTTCTACTTTTCCTCCTGCTTCTGTTCTCACAAAATACGGTGATGGCATCCAGATGCTTATTAACACCCAGAGACAGGAAATACAGGCCAGATGAGGAAGAGAACAGCTTAAACAATAGTTAAGAGAGAAGAGAGGAATTCAGAGTCAGCAGGGCAAGTAAATTTTACTCTGGAGCCTTTGTGAAACGAATCAGATGGTTGTCAGCGAGCGACTATAGACTCTGGGGTAAAGGAGAAGTCCCACAGGACCAGAGAACCTATTATCGATATCCAGGGGGACATCCAAGGGCAGCATTAATTAATATTAAAAAGCCACGTGATCCTAAAGCAATTGCTACCGGCTTACAAAACCAAGCCGTGCCTTACCGACCCCGTCTCTCTCTCTGATAAGGCAGCCGGCCTGGCAGCTAGGAAAGGGAAATCACAGACGTGCTGCATCTTCACTCCCATCCCGCTGGCTCAGGCGGCCACCAAAGGAAACAGTCTAGACAACGTTACTGAGGTGAGGAGGAAACGCGAGTCGTTGACGCTCAAGGTGTCACATTCATCACATCCTCCACTCCGTGTGTCCCTGACAGCCACCGCCATGGGAACATCGGCTCCCAAAACCTGGCCCCAGAGGCAGGAGGCAGTATTTCAGTGCATATACGTGGGGTGGGAGCGTTCATTTCACGCAGGAAGTCAGCATCAGCAAGGAAATGACCCCAATTCCCTGTGGTATATTCAAGGTCTTGGTATTCATGAAAGTCTCCTCCTTACAAGACCAACACACCACCCACTCCCCGTCCAGTTTTTAACGAAAGAAACCCTTAAAACACTCTTCCATCAACCTACCCAGCCCGCAGGCTGCTGCTTACATCTGTCCCTCAGAGAAGCCTTTTCATCCCTTTGAAAGCTGCCCTCTTCTCCCCCAGCTCTGCTGAGAAATCTGGCTAACTAGAAATCCCGAGGCCATTACTCCACCGTTCTCCCATCTTCCTGGCATTCGTTCGTTATTAATAGCTCATCATTAAATGTTAATGAATTGAATAGCAGAGGTTTAAGGCTTGGTAGGCACCTTTCTTCCCTTTTTTAATTCGGGCCCATTCAGGGTTATGCAGCGGAAGCTGTCGATGAGTAACAAAGTTGTAACATCCTTTATTTCCAAACTCTGCAGAAGTGCTTGAAATACAAAAGCTGTTGCTTTGAGTTGTTTGGGGTTTTTTAAGAATGCAAACAAAAAAACTAAGTCTTTGGTGTCTATTTGCTCTTCAGTTCACTGAGTTCTTCTCAGTTTACTCAAGTTTACGTTATTAGAGGGCCTTTGATGAGTTGTGGCTTTGTTCGTTCACGAGGTGCTTTCACAGGTAAGATGGGAGAGGCTTGGCTGGGTAAGACAGCTGGTCTGCGTCGGGCTGATCCCCGGGCAGGACCTGTCCCCAGCCGAGCAGTGCACTGGGGGTGCTCCAGAAGCACAGAAGCCTGTGGTAGAGGGAGCCTCCCTACCAGGTTTTTCAGGGTGGAACTTGCTGTGCCCCCATCCCAGGGGTGGCCCAGTCCCACCTTGCCACCCTGCCGGCAGCACGGATATTTGCTCGCGGAGGGTTGTTTTGGTGTGGATCATCCCCCTGCCCCGGCGGTTAAAACCTGACAGGAGAAGGGGGTAGAAGATCCAAATTGCTCAGCGTTCGGGGCTCAGGCACCCAAAATTCAAACGCTTCTCAACAGGCAGAGCTGTACCGAGACAAAGCAGCAGGAACGCCGGCAGTCTGACAAACACAACTGAGGAGGAACGATCAAAAGGGCTGCCTCAGCGTAGAGAAGAAATGGCTGAGAAGGGACATTCTCACACCCTTCAACTATGTAAAAGGCTGCTAGAAGGAGGAGAAAAAACTATTGCCTCCACGTCCTCTGTAATGTGCTAAAGCTTTCCTTCTGGGGGGCTTTAGGTTCAAGAGGAGGAGCAATTTTTCACTAGGAGGATGGCACAGGCGACCTGGAAAGGTTCTGGAGACTCCTTCACTGCAGATTTTGAGAGGGTGAGATGCTCACAAGCAGTACTTGGGTGGAACCAACTGCCACGGGGCGTGACAACACAGGAGAGGATTTTCCAGAGATCTGTGATGACATTAAGAACAACACATTTTTCAATCAGCTGATGCAAAGAAGCTTGCTGCATCTAAAACTTGTGAAAAAACTGACGCAATCTGGGAACTCTTTTTTTTTTTTTTTCCCCCCCTTCTCCTTTGAAGCAGTAGGGAAATTCCAAAGAAACTAAGATCTGGTACTCAACTCTTATTTTAGACTAGCTCATCCGACATCCATACTCAGCAAAACAAAAAGCTGATCCGAGCTCACATAAATAAAGGACGATAACCCCACATGGGGTTTGGGGGGGAAAGAAAAACTCCTGCCTGGCAAACGCGCTTTCCTCCTTTGAGGTAACACGTCTGGCAGACAAAGGGCATTCCTAATGGAGTTTTGTAAGACGTTTGACTCACTACGGAGTGACATGATGATTAGAGATTAGCAGTCTCCTCTGTCAGAGAAGCCCACAGGGAACAGCTTTGCTGGCAGCTCACCAGTGGCGGCTCTGCCACGGATGGGACAGAGTCACGCCGGAAGCACCCGGACCTGACACGGCTTCACGCTGCCACTCAGGTTCGAGGAGCACACGTAAGGTGATTGCTGACAGTAAGAGATGCGCACGAGATGTGAGGATCAGCCAGGGGACAAGCTGGACTCAGGGAAGTCATTTAGAAACTGCTGCCACACTGAATATGCTGGATGCGTTGCTATTTTTTTTGAGTACCAAGAGGAAAGGTGGGTTAAATACCTCCACACGGTGGACTCTTCTTTTCCTCCGCTCTGTCCTGGGAAACCAACTTCTGAAACCCAACCTTCATCCTTCTGTAGCGCCAACTAGCCCCTAAATTACAGTCTGAAAGACTGTTTGGGGCCAGCAGAGCCTCTTGCATGATAGCATTCGACGTATTTTTCGCTGCAGAAACAAACACCGCCTGGCTTTGTTAACCATTAGCCTAGAAAGATAAAAATATAACGAAATGCAGACACGCATGGTCTATAAATATACGTATTCTTTCATGAGGAACACTAATTCCAGGCCACCGCAGCATAAACCCCACTCAGTTGCATGAACACTGTGCGTTTGGCAATATTGTTTCAGGGACAGAGCAGGCTGGGGAGTTTTCTCCTTTAGGGCCGGCACGATCTCTAGTGAAGCCCCCCTTTCGCAAAGGCACTCGCCCCAGCTCCGCTGACGGCTCTCGCCTTGGCAGGCAGTGGCCAGGAGCTGCCAAGGAGGACAACGTGAGCACTGATTCATCGACGCCCAAAGGCGCTTCCACACACACCTTCTGCTCCTCCTGCTCGAGAACAGGTGGAGTGAGATTTCCAAGCGATAAAGAGTGACGCTGGCAGAAATGCTGAGTAATACTGAAAACACCCGGGGCCGTGGCGGAGCCGAGAGCTGGCTCCGGCATTGCTTGCCCTGCCTCTCAGCAAAGCTGCTCTGAATCCACGTTTAATGCTCGTAAGCCAAAAAGCGTTAAATATCCACGCTCCGTGCTGTCACGCAGCATTTAAAAGATCATCTTCCAACGGACTTTGCTCCCTTTCAGGAGCGAAGCAAAGTTACTAAATGACCCGCGGCCCTGGCAGCTTTGCCCTGCAGAGCCCAGGACTGGCTTTGCCCAGCCGGCTGCTGCGACCACGGGGGCAGCAGATGGGAGAGGTGCCTGCACCCCGGTGACACACCTTGGATAAGGTTTATCCTCCAGCAACGGTGGAGGGTGTCACCGCAGGTTCATCCCGTGGTGGGACCCACGGACACGACCCCAGCCACAGGGCAAGCTGGGCAGGGAGAGCCCAACATCTCAGCCCACGGCCGTTTGGAGCCTTTCAGCCCCTTTAAAGTCACGTTTTAGGTGACTGTCCAGACAAAACAAAGACAGGCCCACCTGCACCTCTAGTCCCATGGAAGCTATTGAAAATGTCAGCGACTGTGCCAACTGAGAGAAAAAAAATTCAAAAATAAAGAGGCCAGTTAAAAAGCCAGGTTGTGTCCCTGTTGCTCAGGGCTAACAGAGCAGATGATGGCATCACTGGAAGCTATGTTTGCTTTTAATTTTCCTTGTTCCACTGAATAACTAATTCTCCTCCCACATGACAGGGGAAAAAAAAAAAAAAAAGGCGTTTTTGTAAAGGATGAGTTGACTCAATTCCTTTCCTACAGCGCATGACAGCAAGCTGCAGTTTTTAGCTTTGCATCCAGGCAAGTTTAGAATATTGCTGCATGCGTTTGGTTTGTTTCAAGTCTTCTGGGATCAGCTAAAAATATTATTTTGGAGAGAAGAGGATATGGAAGCACTAAAGGCTTAGTGTTCATTCAGCTTCTAAAGTGCAGCCGGCCAAAGGCAACAGCAGTGGTAGGTCCCGTTGCTAAGGTGGTTGTATGAAAATTTATTTTACAAGTGTCAGAGGGCTGGGATGTGCTGGGGATCTCGGCACGATCCAGAGGAAGAAGTGGATCCCCTTAGGCCAGAGATGAAATGCTGGGGCTTACCACAAGCCTGATCGTTCACGTGGCTGTTTCCCAGGAGCCAGGGAAAGCCATCGCTCTTCCCTTATCCTTGACAAGCTCACATTTCCTAGGAGAGACTGAAGAGAAACCTCACCTGGGCTGATGGCCACGAAAAACCCAAAACACCTTTTGCGGGGCCTGAGTTCAGCCAACAAGGTTCAAGTCACATATTTCAATACAAACACTTAAAAAATAATCATAACCACAGCGAACGTGACAGAAACTGTCAGATAAAACAACTGCAGAGAAAAGAGAATCTGATTTAGGTTTGTTTTTCTGGAGGTTGAATCAGAAACAAATACAAGGACGAAGCTATAAATAAACAGACAGGATGATCTTGGGAGTTATTTGTAAAGAATACGCACAGGGAAGCTTCCCCTCCTGCCCCTTGAGCGATTTAACTGTGCACTCATTTGTCTACGCTGTTGGAAAACGTGAATTATCGTTTCCTACCGACCATCTCCACGCCGTCCACGTACTCACAGGGAATCCTTGGGAGTCTGTCTTGTGCTGCGCTGGGAAGTCTCTTAACGAGACCTTTCCACTAGGGAGAGTCCCAACAGACGATCCTCGTGTGAGTTACAACTCTACTCACACCGTACCTCTGCAAGGCAGCAGATCTCGCTACGGAGCTGTTATGACGTACATGGGGTAAGAGGAAAGAAACCAGATTTGTAATTTCCTCCTGCCTCAAAGTACTCGGTGACACTGGATCAGCAAAAGCTTTCCAAATAAGAACATCCCGGTATCGCGGCATTGCCGCATTACAAAGGAGTCGCCTCTGCCAGCGGGAAAGTGCTTTTCTAGTTGATCTGCACGGTCACTTGCACTCACGCAGGGGTTGTGAGATGGCTCAGTCCCCTGCGGGGGCCCTCAACAGGGATGGCAAAACGAGAGTATTTCCTGGTGCCTTCACTGCTGCCACAAACACACCCTCGCCAGCAGAGCCAGGCAAACATCACGGGCCAGGAAACAGGGCAACGCTGGTCCTCATCCCCTCCTGCCCGCGCTGCAAGAGGGGCAGTAGGACACGGATGGAGAGCTGGGCGCGCCAACAGCAAATTCGAGAGTGGCAGGGAGTGGGCAGGTTGCTCCTGACTGCCAGAGCTGGCACTTTGCCTCTGGTTACTCACTCCTCTTCCCCCGAGCCCAGCCCCAGCCGATGCCTACCCGGATCCCACACAAGCTGGTGCCGGGCGAGGCGAACAGCGCCTGCTTCTGCGAGTCACCTGCTTGCCGCGGCTCTGGAGAGCACTGCACCGGCCAGGGCCGCAGGGAGGAGGACGGGCAGCAGCTCGCAGGGAGATCAAGGCAGGAACACAAGGATTCAGGCACTGGGGCTTACGGCTAACGCTGTTCCCTAACGCTGCGCTGACGCAGAGCCTCAGGTCAGTCTGAAGCCACCGTCCTGCAGGCTTTGCATTCCCCCAGGCTGAGTTTGGGACACCGCTCTCACAGCGACAGCTGAGGCTGAGGGAATAAAAGCACTTCTTCCTCTGCTCTTTCAATCTGCCACTCTTCTGCTTTCAGGAGGAGACAGGACCAGACCAACCACCGGCAGAGCTGAGGCAGCGGCTGATTCTTGTGCAACAGCCACGCATTGGGGGTTCTCCCCTTCAGATTCGGTCACTGGGTGCGTTACCATGGGATACCACATCCAAACAGCAGTTGGACACAGCGCTCTTCTCGGCAAGAAAACAGGGTCCCCAGCTCTTGCTGCACCTGGGAAGGGGCAGGCTTGCTGCCACCCCTGCAGAGGCCACGCTTGCACAAGCCGCAGGAGCCATCACAGCTCCCGCAGAGATGCTTTGCCGGTCCTTTTTCACAGGATGCGCAACAGCGCGTGTACAAGCGACCTCCTACCCAAAGAGCCTTCGAAGCTGCGCTTCCAGGACAATGACCACAGCCCTTCCATTAAAGCAGAGCACTACGATTAAAAAAATCCAGATGAGCTTTGCCAATGCTTTCACAGAAAAGGAAGCGAGGACTGCACAAGCCAAGACCAGGACTAGGAAAGCTGCTGAATTCAACAGCAACCAGGCCTAATCAAGGCTGAAAGACAGGGCGCAGAGAGGCAGCTCTAGCCAGCATGACAGATTTATACCGCAAAACTGGAAATGTATTTTTAGAATCAGGCTGGAAAGTGTCTCTTCAGAAGGAGCTCAAGCATGCCACAGCAAGGTCATTATGGGATTTGCACGGCACCTTCAAGTACACGAGGACTGCTGGGGTGACTTCATCGCGTCATTAAACCTTTCCGGATACCAGCCTCATTCTTGCAGGTCTAACAAGCCTGGCGCAGATGGGATTATAAAACCTCATCCCCAGCCTGCACCGTGCGTCTCCGGGTCACGCCTCACGCTCGTGGTATTGCCTGAACCCAACAGCTGAGTCAGCAAAGGGAAGAGAACGCCCTGTCGGTGCTGGGCTACCCCCTGCTCTGCCAGGGAAAGCCCCCAGCAGGCTCCCTGTCAACACACTCCTGTCCGAGTCAACACACTGAGCTGCCCCACTTCTGCTTTGGGGGTGAACAAACGAAAACAAACCCAAACCAGCGTCATTAGCCCCCTGCTGGGCCAAGCTGCTGCCTTTCACTAGTGTTAAATCCATGCCACTTCCTACAGCTGAAAAGCTCGTTCAGTCACCTGCACCCCCCATCACACAAGGAACCGCACAGAAGAGAGCCGCCACGCACAAACCAGCTGCAGACAGCTGGCTGCTCAGTTCCAGATCCACTTCTGCAGATCTGGGCAAAACGTGGCAGCTGGAAGAGAGCCCACACTCACCTCATTTCCACACGCGCTCCCTTATCAGTTCCACGTACCTGCAGCGATTCCTCAGGGAACAGTCCTGTCCCGTCTCCTGGGTGCACCATCGAGGCCTCTTCTCATTCCAACAAACCTTCCAAAGCAGGTTAAGGCCACAGATCTCATTTGGGGCTCGTTTGGGCAGGTACAAGGGGCTGATTTAGGCTGGACACAAGCAGAGCTGTGATCATCTCAAAGCCAGCACAGTGCAACCTTCTCCCAGCTCCCAAATTTGCTGAGAAGCAAAGGCCTAAAAGTTCAGAGTGCTTCAGCCAGCTGGCTGAATCAAAAGGATCACTTTACCTTTAATGTGACCTTCACTTCACAGAGTACAAAACCTTCTATTTAATTGTTTATTACAGAACAGAAGCACGGTGTGGGCAGAACTCAAACAGGGAACCACAGTTAAAGGTACTGCTTTCAGTTATCTTGCATGTTGTATGGGAATATTTCCTCAAAGTACACGACCGACGCCATCCTGCTTTTGACAGTGGGATTTCTGTGTCTCAGGCATTTGAATGCCCACATTCTGCCCTTTTAAAAATGGGATTAACAAGCTCAGCTTGGGTCAAGAAAAGTCTGCCTGGGGCAGACTCCGACGGATTACCTTAGCATAACACTATCAGAGAAACAGCCAGTTCTGCTCAGACTGCGCATTTTTCTGTGCCGTTTCTGGTTTTTGGCAGGGGGATTGGAGGGGTGGCAGGGGGAGAGAACCGTAATGAAAGTGTAACATATCATCTTGATGGGACAGAGGCTTGAAGGTGGTTGTGAGTTGTGTACGTGCACAACTACTGGCTCCACACCAGCATCCAGTTGTGCCTGCAGCACTGGGCAAGTGCGGTGCGTTGTAGCTGTTTGCTACCGTCCAGTTCTCAGGCTGTTCATCTCTACATCACTCGTACTACTCGGCACCATTCGTCACGTCCTTTTCTGATTTTTCATATCCCCGTAGGCAGCAAGATCAGGGCCAGAGAAGACACGTCAATCCGATTTTGTGGAAGATGGAATCAAGAGCTCTTGACACTTTCAAAGAGTGCAGCCATTTAGTTACAAGTTCTTGCTCACGTTTCTTTCCTCGTGACTTCCTTGGGGCAGAGATCACTTAACCGTGTCTTTTGAACCACAACCTCGCCTTTGTTAACGTAGGGTTAAATATAAAACACACTGAGAGGTCACACCTGAAAGGAGCCATTCAAATCCCCGACTGGGATAACCTGCAGCCTTTTTCCAGTTTCGCCCCTTTTGTGATCTTGTGGACAATCCACAAGTGCAGAGCAGACACCTTACGTGACAGCAGAAAGGCCACTTCAAGCCGCCTCTCCCAGCTCTTGAAAACAAAGCAACAGACAATCCCAGAATTTCCATTTTTGAAAAGTGTTTACTTACGTAGTTTGAATAAATTAATTTGCAAATAAAAATTAAACTACAGTATACTATAGCCTGAATAAAATGATTAGAACAACTACAATACAGGGATTTCTTGCTGCATAAAGTTTCATTACTTAATGCATATAATCTGGAAAATGTCAAAATCAGTTATATTCTACGGAAAGGGAGTAACAGCAGTTACTTGTACATGACAGCTAACTGAACCTATAATACAGGTTTCCTGACACATGCATTTCCTGAGTGAACCAAACAATATATATCATTTCTTTTTCAAAATGGAGAAACAATGGACAAAGTAAATAATTCAGGACATCTAAGCAACATAGGTCTCTCTTTAAACAAAAAAAATTATAGAACAGCTTCAAAAGGAAAAACTAAAGCTATGCTATGAAGTACAGAAGTCTGTTACTGTCCATTATACAGTACATATTAAAAAAAAAAAAAAAAAAAAGGTGTGAAGCTGGCCGAAAAAGCTCAACTCAATCCTAAAGAAGGTCGGGTTGGGTATTTGCCATGAAGCAGTGGGTTAGCAGCAAAGCTGGACGTAGTGCACTGGCCTCTTCTGGTGGATACGAAGGGAAAGGAACAGAGCCGGGAGAGCGGAGAGACGAAGCACAAACCAGCGCCGGCGCAGCCCGAGCACAGCTCACACCAGCACCCCGCACCCAGGCTACGAGCCCCCAGCCAGTCCCCGCTCACGCTCTCCCCTGCCAGGCCGCCACTGTGACAAGTGGCACGAGGTCGCCGGGGCGCAGGCACACACCCCTCGGGCACCGGCCTTCGGCTCTGCTCCGCGTGGGGCCAGCAGGAAGGCAGGAGGTCCGACCCACGAGCCCGGCCCAAGGTGGGACCGTGGCCGACTCAGATTGCCCCCACTGCCCTCCAGCGTACGTCCACACATCCACCTCTCCCCGCTCCAAACAGCGAGGGACAAAACGAGCCTCGTCTTCCAGGTTTGTTCATGTTAGAAACCCTCACAAGTATCACTAATGCTAAATAAAGAGACGTGTTAGCGTGAAGGGAGAAAAAAAATCCTTAATCTAGACTAAGTTGCATATTCAAAGAGTCTGGTAAATGCTCTCCTCATAACCAGATCTTAAGTACAGTCCTACCAAAAAGACGTTTTAAGAAGTCCTCCGTTAGCTACCTTTCGACACGGTTAAAGCACCCCTTTATGCCATCGTGATTTGCATCAGCTTTGCTTAAAAAGCATTTTAACTACTCTAAGAACTCAGTATTTTAGATTAAAAAAGATTTTTCTACCATTTCCATCTCAGGTCCTTCTCCACCCAGAGCTACTCTACACATCCAATTGCTGGATGTAACACACTATGACCACGCTACTCTCTAAACATTCTACGTATTTTCAATAATAAAGATAAATAGAAAAGAGTTAATATACATGTTATATTTTACATTGTTTGCATCCAAGCTGTAAACTAATGTTCTTTGAACTATTTACCCTCCATATACAAAAGGAATGAAAGAGCTTTCAAACACTGTGGGCATGTGATTCAAAACTATTAAAGGGAAGGCATCGAAGTTCACTCTACATTTCCTTCACCTCTTCAGAAGTAGTTATTAACTAAAAAAAATTAAAAAAAAAAAAGCAGGAGTTTCCCCCCCGCCGCCCCCCCTCAGTTTCTTCCACTGTCAAACTTTTCTCAATAGAGAGGGATTTGGCTGTTGTAACAAAAACCCCAAAATTCTTCATCTTAATGCAAACCAGCAAAGCCCGGAGAATAAGAAAAACAGTTGGTTTAAAAACGAGGATCGCTTAGCTTATCAGTTTACGGCAGTCCTCGGCAAGGCGCGGGCTAGTCGAGAGGCCCCTGGAAAATGAGTCTGATGTAACCTTGCTCACCAGCCAGCTGATGCGCACAGAACGGACAGGCTGCGTGAAAAGTGTGAGTCCCGTGAGGCAGAGGGATTTGGGACCAATACGCCGTTGTCTTTTCCGAGCACACGTGTCCGCAGGGGCTGAACGCGTGAGTCGGGGGGCCCGCGTCCACGTAAAACCCCGCCTCGCAGCCCAGCCACAGAGGCACGTAGGGGCCGACGGAGCGGCACATGGGGCACTCGCGATCCTTGCCGTCCCTCTCCTCCTTGTTTCCCCAGTTGTGATAGCCATGGACGTGGCCGCAGTTCAGATACACCCACGGCTGCTTTTCGTCTACAACATCTTTTCTCTTCATGCTGGGGAAGGCCAAGGTGTTAAAGCCCACGGGACACTGGGGCCTCGCTGCGTTTATTTCCTGTCTCAGTGCCTCCAGGTGCTTGACGGTAGGAGTGCGCGAAAGCCCTTCTGCCGTGCGCCACAGCAGCGTTGCTCCACACAGGTCGATCAGAGAGCCGTCCTGGAGTTGGTTCGTTTCGTTCTCAACCTTGGGACGGGCAAAGAGAAAGAGGCGTCACCTAATGTACCCGAAGAGCTACATCATGCACTTGCATAATATAAATCTGCCCGAAGACTGAAACAAAAAGTTGCGAGCAGCTCCTGACTGTCCCACGCAGGATATCCCCAGAAAGCCCAGCGTCGGTTTCCCTCTCCCCTCTTTAAAAAAAAACACCACACAACAAAACAGGAATCCAAAAAACCCAACTCAAAATTTTCTTATGAAGAGACGAATGCACACATTAAACAAAAAAAGGCATGAACAGCTCCTCTCCAACCTTCACAACTTCCCTCAACTCCACCCCTACGCAGTCGCAGTCAGGCCACTTGCAATGCACGGAGGAGAAATGGCACAAGCCAAGCCTTGTTCACCCTCCTCAGCATTTGAGAATGTTCTCTTCAACCACACCTTGACACAGGGCTTTCCTCTCCTCCAGAACAAGTCAGCTGTCGGCACTCCCGCCTAAATGCATCGCATCCTAAGTGTTCGTGCAGCAATTCGTTTTTGCCAAGAGATCCCAAGTCATACCAACAGCCAACCATCCCCTGGAAATGTCACCAATGCTTTGCAGACAAGAGGGAAACTCAGAACGCCAAGGTGGAAATGGGTATGTAGGTGTGCAGGCATATGTCAATAAACCTACCATTATTCTTTAGTATTCTACAAAAAAGGAAAAGTGGGGAAGCCTTAAAAGCATAAACTCAGGAGGGAGAGCCAGGAAAATACAGTTTGAAGAAGGGCACAGCAGACTGGCAACTCGATTTAGGAAAGTACTCTAAATCTGCAATTAAACATCAGTTTGAAGATGAACCGTCAGTTCTTCAGGTGGAGCAAGACACCTTCACATATGAAAGAAGACACATAAGAAGCGAGTGTAACTAATTACAGAGATGACATCTACCCTGAACGAGGCAGTTTCCAGACTCTGCTTATGCCCAAGCTTTACCCCTTACGGTTGTACCCCTTTTAAACAGCTTGCATAAAACACTGGGCGCTTCTCTTACCATTTTTCCCCTCTGCTGAGCTGATCTGGTTTCCCGGAGGCTGAAAACATTCCCACACACAGATATCTCTCTCCACACCCCTGGCTTGGAATCTTCTGTAAATCCATTACGAGGATGCATAACGAGAACTCCGTTTGTGGTCAGGCCATCCATTTGCCCATCTGAGGTCTTCCACTTCGCAGCTTTCTCCTGAGAGAAATTACATCCGTGAAAACTTTACATTTGGCTCAAGCGGAGCTATGAATTAGTTTAAAGAATAAGCCTGCACTGCTTGAAGGAAAAAAAGAGAGTTGTCTTACCCCAAGAAAGATGTTTTTTGAGGAGTCAAATCCCGCAGCGTATATTCTTGCTGTAAAAGGAGGGTTACGTTCACAAATGATTCTGCAGGCAAACCTTGATATAGTGCTCTGCACAGACTGCGTATCGGAATTACTCTGACTTCCAGGAACTGTATCTGTCACGACAAAGTCTATGGGACTCTCCGTCGACCGACCAATCTGGAAAAAGGTTTAAAAAAAACCCCAAACATTACAAAAACCTGTTTAGAAGTTTGCTTTTGGGTCTAGGAATAATCAAACTCAAAACATTCAACAGTGAGCAAGAAAAAAGAATCATTGCCCTCCACTAATCTAAATTTAGGTTTCTAAAGCCTAATCTGAATTGACGAGTTATTCCACCTCCATGTGACCAAAGTTGTGACAAAGGCTGAGTAAAGCTAACCGAAGAAGGGGAAATAAAATGATGTAATTAAGTCAATTCTGAGATGATTTCCCATTGAAGGCCTTCTCATCAGAAGGGTTACAGTCAGGTCAGCCGGCCCAGCTGCAGCAGAGCCAGACCAGCCAGGAAACAGCAGCCAGATGGAAGAAGTGACATTCAGTCACTTTGTACGCCCAGAGCATTCTGAATGCTACCAGATTAGGTGAAGATGTAGATGTAGAAAAATCACATTACGTGAGCTGGCTCTCCAGCTCTGGTGCGGCACTGCGAAAGAGCAAATCTCTCAGGAAAGACAAGCTACGAGGTGTTTGTGGCGGGGAGGGGTGACACCAGCACGCAAGGAACACAGCAAGAATGCACCATCTGACTACCATCAGATTTTTCTACTGACTGGGCCTTCTCCTCTGGCTGCATGGAAGAATGAGTGCCCCAGAACTGTGCATGGAAGAATGAGTGCCCCTTAACCGTGCATGGAAGAATGAGTGCCCCAGAACTGCACCGGGTTTGACAGAATTGCATGGGTTTCACCTTTGCCTCACAAGGCAGGAAGAAAAAGCTGTATCCCCTTCCCAAACATCCACAGAGCCGGGCTCAAAGCCGACTCACACACTACTACCTTTCACTCCTTCCGGAGCTTTCAGCTGCTCATATTAAGACTGATTAGCTGCCGGGCAGGAGACCCAAAAGCCTGTGGTGCCTTTTGGTGGAGGCTGCAGAGCTTTCACGAGACTGAAACTGCTTTGTCAGGATGTGTTTTTCTCCTGCTTCTCAGGCAGGGTAACCCATGGGTACACAGGGACTGCCACCGGCGATTTCAGAGCAGCACACAGGCCACAGCACGCCTGAACAGAGAACACCTACACAAACAGCAGCTTAGGCTGCAGTTCGCTCGTTACAGCCCTTTTGCTCTGTTGTAGGTATGTGCAGTTGCACAGCAGCTTCCTCCACCACTTACTAACACCTCTCACCTCCTCAGATCCTCCGGTGGCGTCACGGGTAAATGCTGTGACAGCAAAACTCCTCGCCATGAATTAGTGACAACAAAAAAAAACCCCAAACCACATGCAGGATCAGTCTGAGAATCAGAAGGTACAAAGCACACGAAGGAGCCTTTCCCCCCTCCCCAAACAAAACCTTTCCTTTTTAGAAAAACAGGAAACAATTCTAAGATATCTGTGCACACCACAGCTGCAAACGTGTTTGTGGTTCCTCGTCACCAGACAGGAACTGCAGCAAAGCTGCTCTGAACTGCCGGCACATCCGAATCGGGCCCTCTCTCTCCCCATTTCCCAGTGCTTTGGGCTTATTTCTGGCTTTGCTTAAAGGAGTTGGGGGTATTTTTCACATTAGTTGTGTCAAAAGCTTTCCTGTATTTTCACACTGCATTTCTTCTACCCAGTCTCCAGCTGGCTGATCCCAAATCCCTTCATAAATGCCAAAAGCAAAGTTCCAAGTGCTCGAAGAGAACTGTGCCCCTTATTCTTCATTTTGCAAGCAGGGACTAGGAGACGGGCTACGTGACTCGCAGACCGGCAATTAAAAGCAAAACCATAATTCTGTGCTTTAGTCACAGAAAAAACAACTTTCACCTCTGACCAAGTCTACAAGAGCCGTACAAATATACAGCCTCGTTCATGTGATGGCCTTGGGAATGGGCAGAAGTAAACACCTCCCAATAGTAAAGTGCAGCAGGTGACACGGGCAAACTTTGCGGGAAAAGGCGTGTTTGAAAACCAGCAAAAGTGCGAATACATTTACATATCATATTTGCTTCACGTACCTGGAACATATCTGTGTTGCTGTCATGTGTGTATTCAACTACTACTGTCTGGGCCCGAGACAAAGTGTAAGATATGCTGTGTTGGTCCTTATTACTTATTGCCTATGGAAAAAAAATGCCAAATATTATTGAACCAGCAAACACAGCAGCAAAGCAGACAATATCTATATAACCAGGCTCTTGTTCTGCTCAATTAATGCCTCACAGCAGATGGTTGTTAGTGACACGCCTCTAGTTCAACTCCACAAAAACCAGTCCTGGCCATTAGAAAAAGCTGCAGGATTGATTCAGCAACAGACCAAGCTGGTCTCTTCGCCGCAAGCTGCAAGCAAATAGACCTCACCAAGACCTGTTATTAGTCATGCTTCATGTTAAAGCAACACTGGCCTTAACACAAAAGCACAAAACAACTCAGTGCAAACTTTAACACCTTCACGGCCTTTTCAGCCTGAACTTCCAAAACAGCAAAGCCAGGACAAAAACTTAATGACTTCATTCTGAAAAGGGGACCGGAGTTCATGCTAAAATCAGTGATGATTAGTAAGATACACAGACAAAGAACTGTAAGAAGTACTGGTGGTAAACAGGGTAAAATGGAGAAACGCAGCAGAGGCTGCAGAAGTTGTAGCAAAGTAAAGAAGGTCTCAGCTTGTCAGTCTAGATTTTCATTCTGCACCTCCATACCCAGAAGTGAACACACATTCTTCTAAAAGTGCTTCTAAATAGCATTTACTTGAAGACCATAAAAAAATCAGCAAAAACGTTCTTTTCACAGCTATCCTATAGATGGAATGCTATTACAAGAACTTTGGGCAGCAAAACGATTTTTTTATTTCAGAATACTTTATGCCATCTCCTGAATTTAGGAATCAATATTGTTAAAGCATCAAGGTTATTTAGGGAGTCAAACAACACTATTGTATTTAAGGGCTTGATCTTGACACTGGAGACCTCTGAACAACCACCAAGCATTCCCAGATTCCCTTGGTTTTAGTAAAAACGCTCCATTTGTTGTTGAACATAACTGCACATCCACTTGAATCGCCTCAACACAGAAGTATTTCATGGTAATCCCTTAGCTATAATATATTAGTTTTGACACGAAATATAATTTAACTTCAGGAGCTAAATCCTTCCCTTTATTCCTTCTTGCTGGGAACTCTGAAACTGCTTACAAGCCCTGTAAAACACACCCTGCAAAACCCACTTGTACTCAGCCCTGGGAAATTCTTACTCATCGGATGGAGTAGCGAGTGCACGCAGAGCTTTGGCAAAGGATCATTTAAAGTCACCTTCACGTGAAGCAAAGTTAGCCTTGAGCATGCCTGAGTGCAAAAACAGGAAGCCCATAACAGATGTGTGTAGCGAGGTTGGAAGGAAAACAACGTAGAAAGTGTTTTACTTGACTAGCCTGTGCCCCGAACATTCGCATTTCAAAAACAAACATTTTTCTTTCTCAACTCAGCAAGGACTGGGCACCAGATTTGTTTTGCTGAACAGTTTCTTGCTAACCCTGACAGGTACCAAACAACCTTGGATAAACATGTACCATTCTTTTCACAGCCAGAACTTCAGGCTTTTTACATCATTTCGCCTCAGTGTAACAACACTGACTTCACCGAACTCTTCAGACAGCAACAGGAGAACAGTTAAGACCAGCCAAACCCACTTACCTTTGCTGCTTGAGGGGTACAGGCAATATGCACAGTGCTAGGCTTCACCCCGTTTGCCTTGGGCCTTTTAAATAAAGCAAATCTACTTTTTCTTCTTCCTCTATCTCCATTTGGGAGAGACCCATTGTACCTATCAAAAAGTACAGAAAAAGAACAAAGTCCATCTTCCTTCCTTTGCTTCTCCTGAGGCAGACCTACAAGAACCTTCACTCTAAGCACAAAGTCTTCTTAAGTAGCATGGTATTAATAATTAGAGATTTTCAATTTGAGAAATTGATAAACACGATATTGAAATGGACCCACA
The DNA here is from genome assembly GCF_000703405.1 of Apaloderma vittatum. Taxonomy (NCBI): domain Eukaryota; kingdom Metazoa; phylum Chordata; class Aves; order Trogoniformes; family Trogonidae; genus Apaloderma; species Apaloderma vittatum. The sequence goes on from NW_009702852.1 coordinate 25,731, forward strand.
GCACTACAGCATACACACACGGAGCTTCTCGGGCATGGAATGTTCCCCAGATTAATCTCAAAGCTACTACTGATGAGCAAAAACACCTCAGATCCCAAATATGAAAACAAGTAAGGTTCTACAGGCATCTGTAGCTTTATCTCTGAATGATGTGTCCACACTGCAGATGAAAGATTCTAAATACACATCAATCCTGGTGGAGAGCTAGTATTCTAGAGAATTTTGAGACTTCAATTTAATCCATCAAAAACCCCTCAGACTCACAATTTGAACATATCAACATAAACAGGCCAGCCAGCAAACTTGCTTTATTAAAATCTTCTCTTTGCACTTGGATATTACAGTCAGCTACTACGTTCTTATAAAAGGAGTTTTATTTTACTTAGAACGCTAGGGAACCTCTCCTTCCACATCACCATATTAGTCACCCGTCTCGGCCCAACCTGGAACCAACTATTCAGTTGCACGCTCCCTACATAAACTCCAAAGCAGGGAGTTCAAGTAGTAGGTTGTGGCACCATCCAAGAGCAACCTGCATTTCATCTAAGCGCACCCTGAAATTCCACCTTTATTCTCACTTCCTACCCCGACACAAGCACTTACCCTAATACAATCAATTCACCATATTTCACTGGTGCTTTTGATGGATGATTTTCTTGATCAGGAGAAAACATGAGCTTAGCTAATGACTTCTTCTCAAATTTCAGGTCTCTGATCAGGAGTTGTGGCACGCTTTTTTCATTATTTCCTGTAACAACAGAGAAAAAATTAAGTGTAAGAGAAAATACTCAAATCCATCAGTTACACAGACCCGAACACATATCTGAGACAGTAGGTACAATATTGTGTGTTTTCCATTTTTTTGGTTTTGCCTGAAATAATTTAAAAAACATACACGTAAACCAACATCAGTTAAGGCTGAATTGCCTGGAAGAACTACCGGATCACAAAACCTGTAAGTGCATTTAGAAAATTCCAGTTTGGCCTTGCTAAAACATTCACAGTTGTTTTCCTTCATGCTAGTTTTTGGTATAAACAGTAAGTAGCTTCATTTATCGTGTTTGGTTTGATTATCAAGAGCAAGATAGGGATTAAATTTAAAAAGAAACAAAGCAAGACCAGTCCATTAGCTTGAGAAGTAGCAGTTTTCACAGAAAGTATCCGACTCGGGGCCTTCCAGGCAATCCCTGGATTTGCAGACGGAGGGAAGCCGTACGACAATGTGACACGGAGTCTACTCCCCAGGTTTGGGCTGGGTGACGGGATCTCTCCTGCTCAGCTGGAGGGGGCAGTGACACGAACAGCTGGCTGAAGCAGATTTCCCGAGGGAACGCCACATAACCCTTAACGAGAACAGTCTCCTGACGTGCAATTTTTCATCGTAGACAAACAGTTCACACTAGCATTTCTTACAGCTTCTCCTTAGTAGCATTTCCAGACACCTCTGACCTACGTGACCCAACTCTGACCTTCCTGCAGAGGAAGCCGATGCCACTGAGCGCTTACCTCAAAGACGTGAGCTTGTCTGAGGCTTTCTTTAACAGACAGAAGAACACTCCCTTGGCTCTTCCAGGTGAAGTTTTCATACCAACTCAAAAAGCTATTAAGCATTTTAGCACTGATGGTTAACATTCTGCCTTCTGTGCAAATACACATTTCAGCCCACAGGACATTTCTTGGAGCCCGTCATCAACTTTGATGACAACTACAAGGCTGCATGGCCATTTTCTTCCACCTTCTACCTCTCTAAGGTACGGACTGGCAGAAAAGACACCGTGACACAGATTTTAGCCACCTAACAACAAGGATGTGGCAGTGCTTGACGCCCATTTCCATTCAGAGAGGCTGACGCAAAGACCCCTTTTTTACTGACCAGACCTCTACCCTCTCCTGGTGCTCTTTGCTCCTTCACAGAGAAGCCTGGCCTTGGTCATCTCAACCCATTTTTTTATTCAGCATAGAAATGCTGATCCCCACCTGCAATCGGCTCACAGGGCTCTCTCAGGATTTTCACACACTGTCCCACAAAGCTGGGAGGGCTTCCCACAGACCCACACCGAGACATCCTACCGCCCTGCAGGCTGTACGCACAACACAGCCAGGAGGCTACATCAAAACCTTTTTTTGTTTGTTCTCCTTTAATTTCTCATTGTTTTCCAGATCCCTTCTCCTTTGCTCTCAAGTCTGCGGATTTCACAGTGCTTGCAGTAAGTTACCTCAAGACCGTCTCTGTGGTCAGCACGCTGTAACGTTATCCCAACGTATCCCGACCCACTGCTGGATGGGGGAGCACGCCCCAACAAATCTGACCTGCACAGCACTACTCCAAAGTGTCTGCGTCCACCTCCACAGCAGTTACACCAAGAGGTTTTTGTTGCACAGGATGCAGTGTGTATTTTCACTAGGAGCTACCCTGGTTCAAGCCCTGGGGTATCCATCGTTTAGCTGGTGCAGAAAGTGCCTCATCCTGATCCGGCAGTCCCCGTCTGTCACGCAGAGACGGCAGCACAGGAGAGAGCAAAGCAGCAGTTTGCTTCAAAGCGTTTCTAGATTGCTGAGCCTGACGGAGCAGGAACTTAACTGGGATGATGAGGGCACTTACTGCTGTATGTGGGGCCCAAGGTTTTTCCCTTAAAATTCCACACTGAAGAATTTAAAGCAAACTTACAGGACAAAGTGACTTTAAATTCCTATCGTGCAAGCAGTCACAACACATCGAAGCGGATTTGCCCCGTATGACAAAGGGAGCCGCACAACATCAACCGGGTTCACGTTTTTCCTGTTTGCTGAGGCCATCTGGGGTCTTCCCTGCCTCCCGGCGCACCCCAACCCCGCTCCGGAGCACCACACCAGTGACTCTCTGAGAACACCACAGGGGTCGTTTATTGACATTAACGCTGAATTAGCTGGCTCTTACAGTTGAATAGCGCTGGGTTCTCTAGCCACACACCCTTTCGAAGGAATTTGTACTTAAGAAGTGAGTACAGAAGTGAGTATGAGAAGTATTTATCTGCATATAAAAATAAGGAGATGTATATATTTTCTATAAAGTATTTTTACTATCAACTGTATTTCTTGTTTTGCTTTATTTTAAAATCTTGTTGCACTATAGCTGCTTACATACTGCCTCCTAAAAAGAAGTCATGTTTTGATCTTCTCCCCAAATGATTAACCTACTCTTTACTTGAATACTGATCTCCTCAGCAGCCTTCTCCCCTGCACTTCAGTCCTCATCTGGGCCGTTGCATTTCACCTGCAATGATTCACATTTCATTGCTAGAATACACAATGAATTGACACTCACCAACTCAGAAGAAATACTGCTACGAAATCTACAGCACCACACACTAGGAAACAGCATATTATAAACACCTCTAGAGAAGGTGGGAAAGGAAGCATTACAAATAACTTTAATTTTTGTCGTTAGCACAAGGAAAGTTTTGGTACAACTTCTCCTCTGTTCCCCCAAGAAAACAATTCCATGGAAAGCTAAAAAACACGTCTTCCAGCCACAGAGTCAGCTTTCCACACTCATTAAAAAGTAATTACACATGAATAGTTAAAGGAGACTCTATAGAGCATCCTGACCAGGGAGGGTCAGGAACTCCCTCTTAGGAGATAACTGAGCTGAAACCACAAAAGGAACGAACAGTTCCAAGTGACAGACTTCAGCAATGCAAGAAGTTAACTAGAAAAATCTTAGGATAAGGAAAAGTGTCCGACATCTAACACCTGGCTCCCCCTTAATACGTTTTTCGTTTCACATTTTAAAGAAATCCAGACAAGTTTATTTTGGGACCAGCACATATGATGGAAACTCACTTCTTATTGGACTTAAAGAAGGTTCAAGAGTTTGAAATCTAGACTTATCACTAGTAAACCAGCCTGGTCATTTCTTTTTAAAAAACATGACTTGAATGTTGATTTTTATGTTTTTTTTTTTTAAAAAATACATCTCAAACTTTGTGAGCTGCACACATCACTTCAACATCTACTAAGACCATCCAGTTAACTTCAACTCAAGCACATACGAAATTCGGGACCCCTAAAAAAAGTAATCAGTGCAACATACACACTTCTCATCCCGTATAATCTGCCTGACGCACTGTACCCAAAAGGAAGACTCATTTCCTTCCCAGAAATAGCAAAGACAAATTATATTCTTCCAGTGAGGTCCTGAAGACTAGTCCAAGTGAAATTCACGTCTGCAAATAAAGTGAGTGTGGTCCCATTGGAGAGGAGTCTCAGAGGCCACGGGATAACATCTCCAGGCTTACGGATCATTTAAGGCTGGATAAAACATTTAAGAATCTAGACAAGGGAACATTCTGGAATTGAGAGGAAGGATCCACTAATGTAGGCAATGGGCCTTCTCTTGTAGTATCACTTGACCAGGTTTTATTCCTAGAATACTACAGGAGCCTTCCTGAAAGTGTGAGGAAGGGCTAACGAAATATGTTAAAAAACCAAGTTGGCCCTGAAGTGCTGGTGTACAGCTAAGAAACTGACTCCTCGAACAAAAGACACACAAGTCAGGTTATTTGCTGCTTTTGCAGCAGCATCTCTGGACACCAGCAGAGCAGGCTTCATGGGAACAGGCTCTGTTCGAGGGACTCTTCCAAACTCCTCCATGGACTCTCAGTGCTGATGAGCAGTAAGGTGTCAATGACACGATTCCCTCACCACACAGCATTATTCCAAAATCATCAAACTGGCAGCAGCAAGTTTTTCATGTCAAGGTCTCTGCTTCTGCTGCAGAGAAAAGACCAAAGCCTGAAAAATCCCTACTGGTGCCGAATCCTGTATGATAGGATGGAAAAGATTTTGTGAGTAAAGCAACTAGCACGCAGAAAAAAAGTGTTTCGGGAAGGCATTACTTGGGTAAGAGGTGAGCACAGCTGTTTGCAGTTAGCAAAAAACCACAGTGGGTACTAATTAGCATCTTTCAGTCTCAAAAAAAGGTAACTGGAACAGGAGGAACTCATGAACAAGTAAAACCTTTTTATTCTTAACACTGGTTCCTCTGAAGGCAGGAGAAGACTCAGTGAAGGCAACTTGGACAATACTGTCACGTGCAACCGTTTGGAGAGACTGGAAAGAGATGACACCTAAAGTGAAAAGGGTATTGAAAATTCGTGTTAGGAACGGAATCCAGTTCCTTACAAGCCTTCCTGCTCTTCACTGGAGCCACAGAAGCCACAGGCTGCTCTGGCAGAACCAAGCAAGCCACACGTTTCTGATCAGGCTCAAGCAGGAGGAGAAGCCACATCGTTGTACTCTCTCCTGCCACATTCCAACACCCATGTCCCAATCCAGAGGCAGACGGTTCTCTGGGAAGACCTCGCAAACCACGCTTCAGGGCCGATGGAAGAGCTGGAGTCTGTCCCCTTGTCACTGAACATGCCATTTTGCCTGGTGGGCACAGAGATACAGACGTTCTGGTGGCACCGTCAGCCTGAGCTGACCAGCCATCCTCCGTCACCCAGCTGCCTGTTTCCCACCTGGAGACGGGCACGCAGCCAGCCTGGGCAGCTGGCTACAGAAAATCTTCAGATCCTGTCTGCACCAAGGTACAGCACCTCCTAAGTTTAGCGGAGCACGCCCAGCTTGTGCAAGGACAGCAACAACAGCAGCATCTCAACGGTTAAAACGGGGGTGGGAGGAGGGGAGAACATAAATTCAATGAGCCCAAGCAGAGATTCATTAACCACTAGGCTGTGAGCTAAAAATACTAGAATAAAAGTCTCTTTGTAATAAATTACCATCATTTTCTAAACACAGAGCCAGCATTATAGGCTGCTAGCAACGGTAGCTAGTGCCAGGCTAGCCCTTTGCTAAAATACTGCATAAGAAAACACTTCTGCAGTATAAAATGAAGTCCTCCGTCAATGAGTATATTAAAATAAAAATAAGCTGATTCAGATACAAAAGCTGGATTTTTTTTCCCATTTTTATAATATTATCTTCTTTATGTTCTACATCTACTTATTCTAAGGCTTGGAGATATTTTTTTTTTTTTGCTTTTAGAAATAAAGTACAAGACAGCTTGTCTGCTACCAGTTTTATTTTTACACAATTTGCTCTTTGTAGTTCTCCATTTACTATCCTTGCAATTCTCATACCCAGCTCTTGCCTCAATGATACGGTGTTAAATCAGGGGGATATGAACAAAACACAATTCAGTCTCTCTGACTGACATGCAGTGACAGGACACGAGGCAACAAAACAAGCTGCAACAATGAAAATCCTAATTAGCTATTAGGGACAAAACAAATAAACAAAAAAAAGACCAAACCAACCTGCAGTTGAGAGGAGGTTGTGTTATCTCCATCCTTGGACATAACTCAAAATTCAGGGGCACGTGGCCCTAAACAACCTGGTCTCAGGCAGTCCAGTGGGGGGACTAGACCAGACAACCTCTCAACCTAAATTATTCCATTTTAGGAAGCCCGACACAATTTTATCAAGCAACTGAAACACGCCCCTTTTGATCAGTTAGACATAAGCTCTGAATTACCATTACCAGTGAAAGAAAATTCTACCCTTAACCTCCCAAGATCTACACGTCAGTGTTTACAGCTTTATTTGGACTTAACATTCCACTCTGCTCCTCAAACGAAGAATTCCCGTTGAACAGTGCAGTCGGCTGACAAAACACAAGCAGGACCCAAGTCTGCCGACATCCATTTACACGTTTAAGCACCACAGTTTCCACCAGGCAACCTCGTGACTGCAAGATGAGAAACCAAACTCCTCTACAGGCACGCACAGAGGCTAAATGCTGTATATTCTCTTCTGTGGTCACATCTCAGGCCTTCAAAGGAAAAAGCTGACTTCCAGATTGAAAAGCCCAGAATATCAAAGTTAAAGTCACTGTGAGATGCAAAGGACCTGTGCAGAACACTAGGCTCCCAAGATGAAGATATTTGCAAGCGTGGAACGAGGAAGGGGGCAGCAAGTAATGAGAGAGAAGTAAAAAACCACGAAGGAAGTCCCAGCAGACTGACTTCTGGTCTGATTAAAAGTCCCCATCAAGTCCGGGCTGCCGGGTTTCACAAGCACCACCAGGGACATTGCTGCTGGTCTCCACCAGTGCAAGCAACAAGGAAGTCGCTCCCTGCAGGCTCAGACAGATTGAGAAATCACTTTCTTCTGCATGATGGTTAAATCACCACTGGAAAGTCAGTTTTCCCTTAACTCTATTTCCCAGCAACCTTTTTGGAAGTTTTTATGAAAACAGTTTTATTGACACAATCACCTGGGTAAAAGAGCATGCAGAACAGGACGTGTTTATCAACCAGTTTTCACCCTTCTCCTGATTTCTAGTTAAGAACAAGCTCACGTTTCCTTCACACACACACCTGGAACTATGAGTTAAGCAGGTTTTATATTCCACTTTTTGACATCAGCCAGATTCTGGCCACAGCTCACATTCTCTGCTGCAGATGCCCAGCAGAAGTTACAGTGATGCGGCTGTTACGTATTCAAATTGCACTGTCATTTCAGATCAGTCTCCTTACTTCACCCTTCTAAGGAAGGATAATTAATTTTCTCCATTCTAGAAAAGGGAATTTTTATGCTTAAAATTACCCCCCACACAAAAAAACCTACTGCCTGGGTAGTGTGGAAAATCAGTCCAACCTTTTGCTTTTTGCACGGCTCATTCTTTCCACAGTCTGTATTGTTTGTCTCTTCTTTTATACCCTCTGAATAAGCTTAGTCATCCACTACACACACACACACACACACACACACGGGTGTATCGTCTGTGGAAAGCACTGAAAATAAGACAACACGGCCAAGCTCTGATATGAGCAAGCAGTCTTTTCTGCACAGGACACCAAGCACTAAACAATGCAAACGACTCTCCGGGGCTGTGCCTTGGGAACATCTGTAAAATCTCAGTAGAGGGGTTTTTCATTCTCAAAAACCGAATGAAAGCATCGCACACATATGAAAAAAACCCACCAGAAAACCTTGCCTGTAGACACTTTCAAAGGAGCATTAACTTGATACACAAGAGAACACCTACTGCTTTGCACCAAGGCCATGGTCAACTTTTTCCAGGCTAAGAATCACTAGTTTTAGTTGGATTAGTATCCAGTGTCGTGCTTTAAGTTCTGCTTCAGTCTCAGAAGCAAGTCTGAGCAGTTCTCCGCAATTTTAGGGAAGTCGGGAAGAGTGCTGTGAGGACAAGCATCCTTATTCGGCAAATAAGATGTTTTAGAACAAGACTTCTACTACAGGCACCTGCCTGAAAATCTGTTCTTCATGACAGAACTCAAAAAGAGCATTCCTGTTCAGAAGATAAAAAAGCCATCTAAGCACAGGGGCCTGATTTCACTCAGACCTCTGCTACCTTCAGTCCTGTTTTTCAGAACTACTGTTGATGGGATGAGAACGTGGCCGGCCGTATCAAACCGGCAAGATTTATGTAACCACTAACGATCCATTCCAACAGATGGACAAAGATCAATTCTGAAAATACTCCCCTGGGAAAAAAAAAAAAAAAAAATCCAGCATTTTTTCAGTTACAAAAAATAACAGCTGATCCTCCCCTGAGGAAACCACGATAGCCTCCTACAGGTTATAAATGATGTAATTCAGACTGCGTGTGGGAAGCTGAAAACATTTGTCTTTTAGCACAAGGTATCTATTTTAAAGCTGTCATTGCAATATTATCTATAACTTTAATTAGCTGAGAAAGCTCTTCACCAGTCAAACCACTACATTTACATGCAAGTCTACACCCCCTTACCACCCCTGTCTTCCACGTCAGCTTTTGGATATAGCCGTCCCGGTGCACACAACCTCGCACGAGGCAGAGCTCCTCCGCCGACCGCCCCTGCGGCACGAGGGCCAAACGCTACAGGTTGTACTTGCTTCCTCAGCTGAGCTACCTGTGAAAGTTACTCACATGAGCTACTCGAGATGATTAATTTGCAGCTTTCTGCAGTTTTTTGGCCGTACTTGCACCTCGGCTGTTTCTGCAAATTCCACAGGCTTTGTTAAAAAGGGACAGCTCCGATTTCATACTCAAGTTATCAAACAAGATTATTTATAAGACCTGAAATGTATGAAACCGTACAGCAATACAACAGAGCTGTGCTGGTAGAACAGCATTAGGTGTTCATTAGCCGTAGCATTACTTATTGTATCAAAAGGGAGCACAAAAGTACAAGCAGGAAAGAAAAAAAAACAACTTCGTGTACATTGTGGCAAAAGTCCAGATACAGAGAACTCTGCAGTAAGGATCCTTTAAAATTATCCTGTTTCCTGCCATCAGACAAATTACACCGCATTACCTTAAAAATAAGCAGCCTCAGCTTTCACTGCAAGTTGGTGACAGGAGCACGATTTTGATATACAGATTAAGAGTTCATACCAAAACAGAAGCCTCTTATTTTTAAAGGGGTCGCTGGGCAAACAGCTGGAGCTCAGGGAGATCTCCTGTCCGATGCACCTGAACTGGAACACACAGCCGAGGGCCCTGTGCTTGCAGAAAATCACAACGACTTCTTGTTCGACCGATCTGAACGTTACCATTTTGCTCTTTATGAGCCTCTGACTTCCTAATGAGGAAGTTCACATACTAAAGTACCAGCTAAATAGGTGTTTGTATTACACTAAAGCCTTTTCCAGATCATCTTGCAAAAATGCAAGCTACAACTGCTTTTAAGTCCTGCTTTTTTGGTTTAGACAACAAATATCCAATTGCTCTATGAGAAATTCTCTTTGTTATGATTTTGTTAGGTAGTGGTAACATCTCAAGGCATCTTGCTCTGCACCCTAAAATGAGAAGCGACTGACACATTGTACAAAGAAGCATTTACGATACGATGAACTTTGACTGTCTCTTCCTGTTTGAGGCGGAAGGGCAGCCTGCAGACACGCTGCCTGTTCTCAGGTTTCCTTTCGACCACATCACTGAACTCTCTTTCAACTTCTCACTGGAAAACACTGCATCTGAGGAGGTTTTTACAACAGAGACTGAAACAATACAACACTAGAAGGGAAAAAGCGGCGGCATGCAGAGCACTTACCAGTATCTTTTTGTCCTTTCAGTATTCCTACACTGTAGAGGAGAAAAAAAAATCCCACCCCTTCAATCTTGTTTAAACCCAGCTGAAATCCACCAACTCCTTTAAAGCCCTAGCAACTGCCAGACTGAGTGCCTCTGCTCTGCTGCTTTCACTTCAGCTGTGGGTAGTGCCTCCTGACTCAAGTGGGGCTGGCTCTGCCTTGCGTAAGCCAGGGAAACACCGCTGTGCCACACACCATTGGCTGCAGTCAGAGCCTGCATCCCGCTCCCTGCTCCATAAATTCATCTATCTCTGGCCCCAAAAAGGAAAAAAGGAAGCAGAGGGTGTGCTGAGAAGGATCCTGCAGCCCAGTTCCCCTGCAGCTCTATGGATGAGGTTCTCTGAGAAACGCTGATGTATTTCCTTCTCTGTTTCTCTTACATAACTGTACCCATGCGTGCTGTACCTTCTTTCTTTTTCTTCTCTGTAATCATCACTTATTAGCCCAACCAGCTTTCCTCACCTCTCACACAAAAAGCAATTTCTCCAATACAGTGGCAATTAAACTCCTCGGGCATTGCTATCCTCATTTTCACTAACACCACAGAATTGGACACACCACACACCTGCAGATGCCACCGGCGAGTACCGGACTCCCACTGCCAGTGATGCTGTGACAGCTCATTTCTGTAGGATGCATGTTTAGAAAGGCAAATCCACATGTGCCAGACCAGGTGCTGAGCTCATTTCTTATCCCACTAACATCAAAATCACTGCATCACACCAGGGGGAGGCATAATTTAAATGTCTGAGCCATAAGATGGTGATCAAGTTATCACAGATTCCAAGTTGACACCTCTTCAAATTGATCACGCAAATGCTCCGAAGCTGCTGCAAGCAGGATACAACACCTCAGCTTAACCTTTACACCCAGTTTTACACCACAGGTGTAGCAGGGCAAGGTGTGCATTTTCATCTCGGCTCAAGCGATGTAACTGCAGGATGACATCTGACATCTCCAAGTTCTACTGGGGACTATTGCTCATGTTCCTGCTGTTCCTTCCTTGGCTTGCCACCTCGATTTCACAAGCACAACTTACTGAACTGTTTCCCCCAATCTGACCACTTTTTAAAAATCAGTTTACCTGCTCAGTTGTTTTTCAGCTGGATCCATTTCCCAGTCGAGTTCCCGGCACGGCTGTGTGGCTGCACCAGTAGAACCAACAGCAGGAAGGGCAGGCGCATCGCTTGGTGACACTCCAAGCTGAGCACTGTCAAACGAGCTTTTTGTTCGTTATGCCCTAACACGGCCCAAGCTGCAACTCCACATAAGTCAGCTTCACTGCTGAGAACACGGTGAACGCAGACCTGTTCTCTCTTCTCAGCCCGTACTCCGCAGCCGACCTTCTCCTAAGTAATACCGTAAGGCGTCCTGTCACAGCATCTGCTCACCTCCCTGGAAAACCAGACCTCAGAACACCTTGCCATAGGATGTTCTGGATAATAAGCCTATAGAAAGGCTCAAAGACACTTTTTTTTTCTCTCCACCTCCTGTCATAGACTACTAAGCACAATGATACCACTTTGCTCCACAGAAGTGACTGAGCCACAGCTGCTGAACACGGAGAAGTGCTTGGAGAAACATCGATGTAAAGGTGTTCCCTTGTTCCCCTACTCTTCTGGCCACCAAAACCACCCCAGGCTACGGAACACTGATACGAGATGTTATGGTCATTATCACAGCTATCAGATTAAGAAGCCAGTAAACAACTATTTCAACCCAAATAATTTATCTGTTTGGGTTTTTTTTTTTTTCTGTAAACCCACTACACCTGTGCAAGTGAGAGTACAGGAACCTTCTGAATCAATCTCATCAGTAAAGCCAGACACTCATCAAGTCACAGCTTAAGTTAAAATTGAGTCCTCCTCCCAGCCAAAAATCAATGGCCTCACACTACTGGCACATGAATCTAGCTTTTCCACTGGTAACTTGCAGAACCTTAAAATGGCCCTTTTTCCTGGCATGGAAAAGTTGTTCAACTCCATCTGCCCCCATTATCCCAAAGTATTTTATACTTCACCCTGGCCTATACAAGGTTCACAGCTTTAGTACTGTTTTAATCAGGGCAAACGGTTTGGTTTTGTTGTGTGGGTCTTTTTCTTTTTTTTTTTTTTAACAAGACAAACACAAACCCACACATCAGGACTGTATCAGTATCACTCAACGCACAGATACAGCACAAGAGTACAAAAGGTGCTCTGTATTCAGGTATTTAACTGTACTGATACGTCACATGGGTACGAGCACTCCTGGGCTGCATTACTCTTCTCACACAAGCTGTAACACTTGAGCTGTACCATTTCAAAAGCGTTCACTCTGAAAAGCAGAACTTAAAGACTAATTTGCTTTTAGGCCTCCTTTATTTTCTCATTTTACAGGTGCCACGGTTCAGAGTCAAGGTTAATAAGGCTTGTGGTTTACTTTTTGCTGCAGCTCCATAAGAAGCCCCAGCGTGAGGAGTGGCAGGCGGCTGTGCCTTCTGCTGCCCAACCCAGCCTCCCACAGAGCAAAGCTTATCTCTACACCCCACCTGCATTCACCTGAGTGACCCACGGTATTCTGGAGCCACCAGGGAAATAAACCCCACAATGCCCTTCCATAGGTAACCATGCTCCATCTTAAAGCAGGTTTTTTAGGGTTTATGTTGCCCCTGGCCACAGTGCGACACGGCTGTCTCTGAACCTCACCCGACAGTTGGAACCACTTAGTTCCTCTGCCCGTGTTTACTAAAAGCCATGCTCTGCTCATCCGTTCTTGTGTCAACACTGTCCCTCACTTTCACTAAGAGGAGGGTTTAATGATTTCCACTCCACACAAGAACCGTGCTCTGCCTGGAGGACTGGACGCAAATGCCTCCAGCACGCTGTCGCTAGGCAAGCTACCCGGTATCTCCTGGAGCAGAGATGCTGCCGACTATGCCACACGAAAACAACGAAATCTGTAGCACTGCTAATTTCATGAAGTGATGCTTAACTGCAGGGGAGGTTCTTCCCTTGAAGTTGTTAGCGAAATAAAGGGCTGTATCGTCATGTTCTTCTATCTGACTCACGAGCAGATGCTGTACAGTTTGATATAATTACGTGATTTCACATGACATTCAAAACGAGCTTTGAAGAGGAATGCATTTCTAGCTGCATCAGTTAAAAATCAGCCTTGCAGATACCGGCAAAGAGCAACGCTATGTCCTCCAGCATGCAGACAGCCAAGAAGCCCAGATGCCACATCTTCATCCTGGCGTTAACCTGATCAGTGTATTACTGTTAAATTTCAAGACAGACATGTCAAACATTTCTGTTGATAATTTTATTGAACAAAACAGGCAGAGAGTGGAATAAAAAACCCACGCTGGGTAAGTGCCTGAAATTGTCGCACACAGGGTAGTGAGGAACAGCGACTGAAGGGAATACTGAGAAGAGAGCAAAACCATGGAAGACTAGAACCTGCAGTGGTCCCAAGGGGAAGTACGTTTGTACACTCAAATACTGAAGGCTGACCATGCACTACACACCACGTTAACTCCTGGTTCCCACGAAGTCAGAGGCTGGACTCTGACCAAAGCCATCAACACCCAAAAAGCACAAATATTTCCCGCACTGCAGCACTAACACCGTTTGGGGCTTCCCAGGCATCTAAGCACAGGTGCACCAGGGAAGCAGACTGCCTCGGCAGCCCCTTTCGTCTTGCACCGTGTTATGTCAAATGTCATCTCTGTCCACGGAGTTCCCAAGTTACCCAGTTCATAAAGTCGTCCTACAGTGTTTTAAGAAGACTGGGGGTGGGGGGCAGAGGGAAGCAGCCTGAAGCCAAGAACATGCTAATTAGAGTATACAATAGAAACGTTAAATAATCTGCAGGAAGAGGAGGAGGGAAGGAAATGACCTAATCTACTGCACTACTGTGTGGTGCCCTGTGGCAAGAAGTACGAAAATTCTTGTAAGGGCCAAGCAAACAAAGGTCCATTGTTGCAGCGGCAGCTCTCGGAGAAGAACGCTTTCTGACATCTCACCGAAGTTTCTGTAGCACGAAGGGTAGATGGCGTTGTATGAACTCTTCCACACTGATCACTGCTGGAAGGGGTGGGAGGGACTAATTAAGATTTGTAGGGCAGATGAGTAGAAGATCTGAGTAGAATCTCAGGTTCTTTAGGCACAGCAAACTCTCTTTCAAAGGATTTGCCAGTTCTAAAGTGTCAGTCATCCCACAACCATGGTGATCCTCAGGCAACCGTGGAGCAATTCGTGCTGAAGCTGCAGTAGCCTAGTTACAGAGACAACCAACCACCAGGCTGCAAAGAGGCACTTCCCTGACACGAGTCATACTGTGCCTTCGGACAAACCTAATGAGCATTTCTCGCAAAGTCCTATTCTACCCTTAGGTCTTTGTGTGCCTGCTCCTCAGGTACACCAGGGAAGCCCTTCTACTCAAAGACAGCATGTTACCATCCATGCCTGTCCCGCAGACTGAAAAAAAAACCCCAACAAACAACAATTTACCCTTTGCCTTCAACCTGATTTCTGCTTTACTCAGCACACAGAGCTTCTAGCACTGAACCAACTCAGGTTTTTTCAGCTTCCTAGGGCAGAGATCCCATCAAGAGAAGGGCACGTGAGATTTCAGATCCTCGGACTGAGACCATATCTCAGCTAACTTTACTGCAAGCTGAAGGAATCTCAGGCAGGAATAAAGAAATACCTGCAGGATGGCAGGACTACTGACTCTAACAGCTTATGTACTTCCAAGTGACCGAGTCAACTGACTTCCTCATACGGGACTTCAGAGAATTACAGGATGATTCTGGAGGTCATTTAGTCCAACCTCCTGCTCAAAGCAGGAGTTGACTTCCCAGATATCAAGCTATTAATGCAAGAGACTGGGAGCTTTGACATGTCCTCTCAAGACATGGATTCCCCGAGGAAATAGGAAAGGCACGCAGAGTGTTGGAGAGCTGCACATGACCAGCAGTCCTGCAGACCAGTCTGGAGCTTTGTGTTTACTCACGGCTTTCCTATCTCTATTTGATTAAATATTTGCTTAAAATAAAACAACTGGCAAAAACGACTGCAGAGAGCTTGCTGCAGCCACACCAAAGATTGTTTGGGCTGATTAAAAACTTGAAAGGGTGAAACCCACAGCATACTCTGTGTGTTTGCAACATCTTCACAAGAGAAACGTGTCCCAATAAGCAGTTCAGCAACTGACACTACAGAACTCTCTTCACAACAACTGTTGCCCAAGTAAAGCATGCAGGGAATTGAGCTGCTCTTAAGATGATCCTTCACCTGGCTTCTCAAGAACGGCCTCAAGCATCTGACGTGCTGGGTTCCTAAAAATTCAAGACTGAAAGGATGATGGATAAGGCATCATTCTGAAGAAAACACATTAGTTTCCCAAAAGGTCCAACTGATGTAAGCTGTCTGTCAAGTCAGAAACACAGGGATTGTGGCTGCACCCAGCTTCTTTTCAAGACACCAGATCCCAGTTTCCCAGGTACCTGGAAACATTTATTGTGAAAGACTTTTTTTTAAGTTCTCCAGGAATATTTCTGGATCTTGAGAACTCTGCAAGTCAAATACTGTACCTGCAAGTTCAATTAACCTAGGCTACGCACAAGCACTTCCTCGAAGAACTTTTCAGCTGGAGTTCAGTGAGTTCAGTGTTCTCTGAACAGCAGAACTCAGATTCATGGAGCTTCAGGTATTATGGTTTCCCCTCAATAAAGAAAGGGAGGCCCAATCTGAATTAATTTCCAAGATGTAGTTTTCCTGCTTGCAAAACTTTTAAGGTACCTTCTAGCAGAACTAGCTGAACCTGCACTACCTGAAAGTCTTCATTCCCACAAAGCTAGTTCATTTGACCATGGACTGCTTCAGAGAAAGTTAAGACAGCCACCAGAAGTATTACCACACCTCTGCCTCGCTCCCAGTGCTGAAAAACATTTCACACTGATCAGTTAAAAAAAAAAAGGTTAGAAAAAGAAATTCAGCTACAACTGGCTGGCTCCTCACACTCACACTCTACAAAAAGAGGGACACTTAAACTATTCAGTAGAGTTTCTACTCAACTCCCAGATCAAACAAACGGGTATCTTAAAATAAGGCAAGCACCTTGTCACTCAGGTCACGAAGCACAAAAGCCAAGTTTACCAAGCAGACTTTCCCTCTGCTTTATCCTAAATTCCTCACCACGCTATCATTACACTCTTGACACTCACAATTTTGGCCGTAGCTCATCTGAAATTCCAGTTTAAAAACCTTGATAACCTCCATGGTGATTTCCTTACCTCTGCATGTGAATGTCTCAAGTCTGTAGTTCATACCTGAGTGGGTTTTAAGTCACTGCTACTAAACGTACCACCTCACCGCGTTCCTCCTCCTAACTTCAAACTTGGGACAGTCTTTATGCAAAGTACAAAACCTGGCCCTTACTAAACATATCACCTCCAGCATTTACATACCAAAGCGTACGACCTACACAGCTCTGGAGAGAAGTCGGAGGTCTGCCTACTCTCTACAAGCCAAGTGCCAGGCTCTTATAGTGGCTTGCCAGGATATACCACAGTCCTATACACAAATGGCTGGTTTGGCACCTCAGTTTCCTGTATTTTTGACATTCAAGCACGTCTTTTTAGGAATATTTTAAACAGTGTTGTACGAGTTCAGGTATAGAACAATGGTTACTTTAAGCAGCAGCTCAAAAGAACAAGAATTTATTACTTTGCAGATGCAACAGGTTTCTAATAGAGGTATACTGAAATATCTCCAGATACATTAAAAGCTGTCTCTTAATGAGTAAGGTGAACTAGCTTTCATACTAATATAGCTTGTATTTACACATAACACAAAACTAACTTTCTGCACGCTTAAGTTTCCACGTTAATTTCTTCCTACAGCCAGAAATTCAAACACGACAACTTTCAAACATCTCTTCCACCTCCCTGTCAGATCACCTACCTGTTTCCAGTTTGTTACTGCTCAGAGAATAAAAAAAAAATTATGTGCTATGAGATGACACCTTTTTCTTTCCTTTATAATCCTGTGGGCAATGCATGACTTAGCATATCTAGCAAGGAGCAAGACTTCACTTTCTACACTCCTAATCCAATTTGGTTAAGAGGTTTGCTGCTTATAAAACTAAATAGGCACTTGCAATTTTCCTTTGCACCTACGCAGGCACTACCACTTAAGAACAAAAAGGTTATTCCCAAGGAGTAGTAAGAATTCGGTGCTAGGGATGACATTCCTAAATTTTTCTCCTTGGTTGAGACAGGAATCCTGGCAGGTACTCCTGGCTCTTGTAACATAGGACACGTGGCACTATTGTGCTGGAGATAGAACACAGCCCAGGACAGAATAACATAAACCATGGAGAAGGAGCTGTACTACTTCTATCGGGACCCATGGGGACTTCAGTCTAAACGTATGATCCAGGTTTAATTAAGAGCTAAGGAAATCATTACATTTAGCACCTGACTCAGAGTTGGAAGTTTTCAAGCTGTCCCTAGTTTCAAGTTTTCAATTTGCTGTGTGTACAGAAAAACATCGCCTTCAAATAAGGTATCCAGCTGAATATGGCGACTTTAAGTCAGAATAGTCTTCAGGTACAACCAGAAGTCTGATGGAAAAATACCTTCAATTGTGTGGGAGATACATCTCTGAAATACACCAAAAGGCATTTCTGTACCAAGATAGTGGCATGTTTGTTCTTTAAAATGCTCTCCAGAATCTGAATTACTTTTTGTCCTTTCAGAACATGTCACCAAGGGGATGGGTGAATCAAAAACAGAAAAAAATCAAAGATCTAGATTATGAAGACAAAAGTGAATCCAAATTGGTACAATACAGGGATAGTGCCGGTCACTGTGGCAGAACTCTTTTCCAACAATAGTCAAAGCGCACACCCACTTCTAGGCAACATTAAAAACGTTCAGCTTGCAGCTTCCTGCACTGCCCTTGCATTTTCAGTGATGTTAAACCACATCACTAACCCTAAGGAAATCACATTAGCAAGACAGTAATCTGACTCTTAGTAATTCCATTAGCGAGGAAAGGGATCATGAAGAAAAATAAAAGCTTTAAAGATTTCTTCCTTGATCCACCAAACTCAACAGAATTCTGTGTGAATAAAAATCTTCAAGATTTGGCCTAAAATTTGGTAAGATTCCTAAAACTGAGGTTTGGGGACACAAGTTTAGGGTATTTCTCACCATCCATTGCAAGTGTGCCTATTTCCCACATAGCATTCTCAAGCAAAATAACTCGGTAATTTCTTCCGAAAAAACACACGCTGTATCCTGGCTAGAATTCTGGTTCTCCCCAGATGTAAGCTCATATTTCAAAGTTACCTGAATAAGCCTCAAAACCGAGTGTAGTTGAGCAGTTACAGACTGGGCTAGATTTGAATTAGCACACGCTACATTTCTCTCCCATTTTGGGTATTTCTCTGGCAAGCAATGATAAATGTGAAAGGAGCTTGACCTTGCAGACTCACTTCTAGCTATGACCCAGGCTTTGCACTTTGTACCGGCCTGCATCGAGAGGCAGCCTTTAAGCAGTAAAGAATTACTCATTTTCTCAAAGAAGTGTTTCCATTCAGGAAATGGGAAACACCACTGGGCAGATACCCCAAAAAGCAGACAGCCACAGCAGTCACAGTTCTGACAGCACCAGGGCCAGGTAATTTTTAAACGGTACCGGACAATTCAGAACACAGTAGTACTTTACAGAGCTCTGAAATCAATTTCACAGGATTTACAGCATGCAGGTATTTATTAACCAAAGTGCCTGGCTAATATAATACAGACTTCTTCCTTTCTGAATCTTGAGAAAGAGGCTGAGAGAAGCCTCCTCTTTAACCCACGGCGTGCACACCGATGAGGCACACGCTAAGAATTTACTACCCATACTCAGAAGAGAAGTCTGACCACACTGAAGCTCCTGGACCAAAGCAAACTCAAAGTTTAAAAAAAAACCACCACAAAACCCCACAACAGTTAAGGAAGCCCATTCAAATAATTAACTATACAACAGACATTCTGAATAAACTGAAGAACTACCAATATGACAAAGTCAGCACAGCGAATTCAGCACAGTGAACAGTCAGGATGAGTTTATAAAGTGTGGGGTGAGTCAGACAAAGGCTACGAGTTCATCAGGCTGATCAGCTGAGCCAACTCATGGGCAAGTTGCCACCCCTGGCAGCATGGATTGCCTCGATGCAGCTCAGTGACAGACATTTTATTCAGAATTCCAAGAATAAATTTTCAAGCATGCCCAGTCTCACTTCAGCAACTTCAACATCAGATGCAGAAGTAATATATTTTCTCTAAACATAAAGGAAAGACTTCATCTGGCTTCGCAGCCGCTGTTAAACTCTTGAAAACTCTGAAGTCATTCTGCACTTTTAGCATTTCACTGATGGAAGTGTGTGAATTACACATCCCCAAAATAAACTCTGTACTATCCAAATAAATACAGCACTGTCACAAGCTTGCCCTCCTCTAGCCTCTGTTTTATAATACTTACTCCTTGTCTGTAAGCACGACTGCTAGGACAAAGATGTGAGGTCAGCAGCACCAAACAAGTTTGAAATGCTATCAGCACTACAGGGCATCACCAAACCAACATAATGAGGAGCGTATCAGCTCCAATAATTAGTTTCTGAGGTGAAGCATTTTTATTTTGGTAATCGCTTCCAAGCTGACTGAGGCTTTTTTCTTTGTCAGAAGAGAGGCATTTCATTTCAACTGCAGGGAAAAAAAAAAAAAAGAAACCCCCACAAAAACAAAACCAGGCAAATACAAAAACCTTCTCTTCTAAAAAAAAGTCTTTAAAACCAATCTGTGACCTAAGCTTCTTATTTTGAAAGTATAGCTTAATGATATGATAGGAAAGAACTTGTATCAGTAGCATTAGATATACAGCTTTATAAATTGTATCACACTTAAAATCTAACCAAGTTATCGTTCCTATCTCCTATTAGAAACAAGCAACTTGAAAGAAACAGTAATTAGCTAAAATGCAGGAGCACAACTGTTGACACAAAGCTTCAGCGCTGAAACTCGCCCGACAAGCGCCGCGAAGGAGAGCCCAGCTCCTGTGGAGCAAATCCCCACTCCTGGGAATAACGGCGTGTTCTGGTTTTGTGATGGAGAACTAGTTTTTTACTGCTGCTCGTATTAAAACTAAGAGTGCTCCTATTTGCTGGACTGGGATTTGCAAAAGTCCAACTGCAGGAGTAACTGTGTGAGTTTTACTTGTCCCAGGTCCCTCCTTCAAGAACGGGACTGGGCCTGCCATTAAGGGGTGTAAGTTTAGGAATTACTGGGATTCTTTTTACCTTTGTACGTGTCTCTTCAGATCACTCCCCCTCACTCATCCAGATGAAAAGGTTTTAATACAATCACAATAAATGTGATTTCTGTCCCAACATGCTCATGTTACCTACCAATTTTTTATTAGGAGATTTATCTATCTGTGTTTCCCAAAGTTACAGCATGGTGTTTATTTCTTAAATTTTGATATAGAAGTCTACTCAAAACATAAGAACTGTTTAAAAAGAAAGGCTGCAATCTCCACCCCCAAAGCAATACCACTACAGTCACATACACTGAAGTAGCAAGGCTTATCTTTACCTGCAAAAATAAAGATCCAGAACACAGAACTTAAGTGAAGATTGCAGACAACCTAAAACAAAGGGGCATTAAAATATCACAATCCAATCTCCCAGGGAAGTCTGAAATCAGAGATCATAAGAAAAGCTTTCATGTCAGTCAGAAACAATTCGGAATCTCTTTCTGACCAGAAATGCATTAAGTAATCTAAAACAGTTCCAGTATACAGAAGGTTCTATTCTTCAACATAACTTCAGCCTTTTGAATAACTCTTTGCAAACTCAACATCTTTGGAGCATGTTTTTACTGTGCCACAAATGAAGGATCTCTAATTAAATTCAAAAACTAAGCAAAAAAATACTTTGAGCCTATAAATTTAGCACAGATTAGAACACTGCAACAAGATCCTTTTCCTTAAGTGTCTTTTTAAAACATGCCAAAACCATTAGTTAGAAGGATAATCTAAATAAAGTCATTGTTTAAAAAAAATAAAACTGCATCATACTATGGCCTGGAACAGCTAAGGGACCGGTCAGGGAGGAAGGATTATTTCCTGGCACAGTAATGGAGCAACAAACTCTCCCTCTATTATTATATTGAGCCTTCACTACGTTTCACAAAAATAAAACTGAGGTTTGTAGCTCATCTGTTTCACAGATGACCAACTGTACTGAGCAGCAGGACTTTGTTCTAGGTGAACTGTGCGAAAACAAGGAGTAAAAGCACACTTAGCACGGAAAAGAAACCGAAGTCCCAATTCTGTTTTTGGTTGACCTACCAGATCACCTCATCAAACCTGATACCTGAGCCCAATTATACAGGTGCAAGTAAGGATTCAACAGCATGGAAGGCAACTGAATTAACCAGGGTAGGCAAGATCGCGATCATCCCAGCTAAGCAAGACTGTACTAGAGCAGATCTGGGCCGAACACGTAATTTAATTTACCACTCTGATTTTGGATAAGCCCCAGACCTTCAGAGTAATTACAGTGCCGCCAGAGACAACGCTCAGCGTCAGTTACAGTATTTAAGTTGTGCACTGTTTGAAGAAATTAAGCACTCAAATGCCAAGTACCTTCCAGCCTCTCAAGTCACCATCTTCAACCGTGTTCCACAACTCTTAGTAAGGTTCTTGCAAATATTTTGGCTTATA
Organism: Apaloderma vittatum; assembly: GCF_000703405.1. Classification (NCBI taxonomy): domain Eukaryota; kingdom Metazoa; phylum Chordata; class Aves; order Trogoniformes; family Trogonidae; genus Apaloderma; species Apaloderma vittatum. Next base: position 47,576 of record NW_009702852.1, read on the forward strand.
CACAAGTACTTCAATCTGAAAAGTCCTCTCCGACCCACCGTATTCCATTAGTCAGAAACATCCTCCTAACAGATGAGACTCTTGAGTTGATAAAACTAAGCTCTAACAGCTACACTGTCATTAAAGTTCTAGACCATACTGTACTCTCTGTTGAGCTTCACACCTTGGAAGGCACTGGCAGAGTTGAGTAATTCTGAACTAAGAATTCACTCATGGCAAACGACAGAAAATTGAGAGGCACAGTGGAATACACAGCTGATCAGAAACTAAAATACACAGCATGAATTCAAGGCAGCAAACTCACATTAAATAATGAAGCAGCATTTTCTAGACTTAGTGTTTCAGGTTTTTAACCACCAACACTGACTGCTTATAACCAGTTTTAGGACTTTGGCAGTTGAAACAAAAATAGCAGCCACTGAAGTACTGACATTTTGATCATGAAAAGCGTTATTATGATTAGCATCTCGTGCCTATTTGCTCCAATCCCCTTAAGATGTAAAATGAAACCGTAAACATTTTCAAAGTTACGTGCCAAGAGTCTTCTCACTATTGATCACACCCATTGTACTTGAGATTATACTCTCAATTTCACTGGCATTAACTTGGTATGAAAATTGGTCCAGGCAAGGAAAAGCTGATGTTGTCACAACACCACATCAGTACTTTGGTGCAGGCAACAGCGAGAGGAGACAACAGCCGGAGAGCTGAGGAAAAAGAACAAGCCACAGACACGTTCACAGACAAAGCTACAGAAAGCAATACAAGAATTTTAAGGCTACCACATCAGAAGGGCACGACAAAATGTAAGACAGAGCTCCCTGAACCTCTTAAAAATCTCCCATGCTTAAATTGGTTTCAAGTTAGTGAGAAAAGTGAGCTCGTGTAAGAACTCTCGTCAGCAGGTCAGGACCAAGGAAGGGTGCAGGGCTGCACAAGGCAGATCCGGGGAAGGGGGACCTTGTGTGTGCCCAGGCCAGGGAGGTGAGAGTAAGAAGGCATCACTCCCAGCAGGCTGTAAATATTATGTCAGCTCAGAGCCCCTGGGAACAACCTTCGATAGAAATTCAACATTAGAGCGTGAGAAAGTACAGTTTGGTACAGCTTAGGAGGCATCTCTAACAGAATCATCCGCAGCTTTATAAGAGCTGAGGGTGGTTGCTGTAGAGATGCTGTCCAATCTTAAAGCGTTCTCTTTTCAGTCACTTCAGAAAAAGACAAGGTTTAAAGAACAAATACCATTATGGACAGTAACAGTGAGACAATACAAATAATAGTTTTTGCACTGTTCCACACTTGTACTTCCAGCAACTGATCTCAATCAAAATTTTAAAGAGGTAAATATAAGACCTATTTTAAGGGAATTCTAGAAGTAATTACCAAATTTTCCCTTCAAACTTTTCACCTAGAGAAGAAGTTCAGGTGCAAGTAGGAAAGTTTGTTCTCTTAGAGCGACTGTGTAGATGTAAACTCACCGTGTCCAAGAACCACGAGATTGTAACCGCACTTCCACTTGGATTTACGATACATAATCAAAAGCCACACGTGCTGAGGGAAAATGACCTGTTGATGATGGTGGCTGTCAACAATGGGTTCAGATCAGTTAGCTGTTAGTGCAGACTGGACATTTTTCAACACTGCGAGAGAAAGTCAGAGCAAGACCACATGGTTAAGCCCCATTCACATTAGCGCCAAACAGCATCAGCAACTGAGAACGGTCAGCGGGGAGAGGCAGAGGTGGGAAGGCTCCCTGTTGCTCACACCCCTGCAAAGAATGGTATCACAGAGGTTTATCAATGTTGGCTCAGCATCTACAGGAATAAACACATTCTGAGAAAAGCACAAATAACATGTCTTTTGAACCCAGCACACACTCTCGTGTCCAGTCAGTACTCCTAGTGCAGAGGTACTCAAACACTCAGTTGTTCAAAATTATTCAAGGAATTCAGTTACCAGTCAGTTGGTTTCAGCATGCTCAAGATTTACTGAAATTTAAGAACATGTTCTGGAATTACACTGGATAAGTCTAAGTTTTACATTTACAGGAGACTGACAGTTGCCGGTTAAGCCTTAGACAAGTATTGTCAGCAGACACCCTGGCCGTGTGCCACTCAGAACCATGAAAAATAAAGGGATAAAAGAGCTGGTTTCAATTTCAAACTACTTAAAATAAGGGGAGCCGGAGCAGGTAATCTCCAGTGTTCCCTTCCAAAATAAATTCTTCTGTTCATTGACAAACTTGGCCACTAGCGCGGCGGCAGGAGCTTTGCATGCAAAGGCAGAAGGCACTGCATCACAGCAGTATGATTTATCACCTCCTCTCACGACCTGCGGGAATGCCTGCGCTCAGTTGTTACCGCTGGCACACAGCAGGAGCGCGTCCTGTGGTTGAGCGATTTTAAGGCCGCGGGAAGTACCACTGCCCAAAAAAGCAGCGGCCCAGCCTGCTGCCGTGCATTTAGGCAAGACAGGACCTCTGCACCACCACAGTGTTCGCGGATTCACACCCAACCTGTTCCTCAACTGGATTTACTGGGTTCCAGGTATGCAGCTCAACACAGGACAGAAGCAGGGAGCTGGGACCACTTTTCATATCGTGGATTTTGTGTTCATTTCCAGAAAAAGAGCAAAATTATGCATAGACAGGGAGATGACAGGAAACAAGAGTTTGCTCCTGAGGAGTCGTGCTAGACGTGAAAAACAAGGGAACATACTACTCCTATGCTTAACTTTGGAGCTAATTCTCTTTTCTTTATGCTCACTCTTCTATTCAACTTATTTTGTTCCTTTAGGTAACAAAAGCTACATTCATCAGCAAAAGACAGCTTAATAAAGCAATAATCTTATTAGCATGCATATTGAGTTAATACTAAGCTTATATGGAGAACATTTGAAAACTAAGCTTGGGAAAAAAAAAAACCAACACAGTTAACAGCAATAAACTAAAAATCTCCAATGCTGTCTTGGTTACAAAAGCACACTTGCAACAACCCTTTATTTTGTCTTTATCAAGTTACATCACTTCCTGTATGTTTCTCCACAGGACAATTCTTCTACCATAGTTTTTGCCGTGCTTGGGGGGTTCTAAGACTCGGGACAATTTGAGAGACAAGACAAAGACAAGCTCCATGAAGTCTTCTCAGTTCTGCAGCATAACGTAGCATCACTTCTTACGAGGGAACGATGCCAATTTAAGTTACCAAAACACTTCTGGGAGGCAAAAATGATGCACAGTTTGTCTGCTAACATTAATGCAAGTTGTTTCCATAACCAGCTGCTACAATAAAACTTGGGGTATATTAACATTATTATGTCTTAGAGTCCAGCTGCAAAAACTCTTCTACTGACAATTCTTCCAAATTGGTCATCTGGCTCATGCTGGGAAAACATCTTCTAGCGCTGCTTGGCAAAGGTGAACTGCAGAAAATGAACAGGCCCCAACAGACTCCAGCACGTCTGTTAAGCTGGAAGAAGAAGACAGAGGAGGACAGAAAATACAGTCACTGCAGACTGCGAGATCGGATCTGAAGATTGTCAAAGCTTACGTGATGCTTCCAAAGACTAATTACCATCCTTGAGACAGAATAAGTTTTGAACTGTAACTATGGCTGAAGACTGGACAACTGAAGCCAGACTTCAAACCACACTCAATTCTTCTGCATATCAGTTAGTGCCATGGCTAAGCCTACAACGAAGACTCACTAGGAATTCCCACTTACCTTAGTTACAGAACAACTATTAATGAGGGGTGCAGAACACTCTGAAGAGCCAAGCAAATTCAGTCTAACAAAACCAGCAAAAGGCAAAGTTGCAAGGCAAAAACCAGAACAGACTGTCATCTAATAAAAGGAGGCCCAGCAGAAGGAGTGACAGAGGAGGTGGTAGAAAAAAGGCTCTACCAAGTGCCATGCTCTCCCGCATCAGCACAATGGAAGGGAATCCTGCTCCACGCCGAGGGCTACGAGCCACCTGGCCAGAAGCCATGTTTATGCACAGCTACTTGGCCCCAAGGGTTGAAAATAAAAGATGAACAGCCAAAATATGGGGCCAGCAGACACAGCTGTCAGGCAGGGATCAGCAAACCTGACGACTGTAGCACGATGAATGCTCCAGCCCATGTCGGTTGGCTCTTCTGCACTACACCCTATTCTTTCCCTCCGTTACTTCCTTCCTCTCTTTGTCTACATACCCTAACTCCTACTCGTGCTCTGTTTCTCTCCCTTATCTCTTCCCTTTTTTGTCTCTTCAGAGTCCAAGGTCTTATGGGTAGACTTCCATTCATCCAGCACATGGGCACCACAAAATGAAAGTTCACGATTTTTGTAGGTTTAGCTGATTGCAACAGTCCTCTCCCATGTGAGGTTTTTATAAAATTCCAGTTTCTTGAAAGACAGTTGCTGGACTCTGTTTATAACACTATCCTTAGGCACAGCATACCAGTCAGTATTAAAGACAGGATTTCACAAATAATACAGAGTGATGATTTAGCTTCTATAAATGGAGAGTTTGGCCAGTGCAGAGACGTCTGATCTACAGCTCTCACTCACATAAACAGTCCTCAGTCACACAAATAAAGACTGTCAAGATCCTTCCTCAAAGTGCTGCTGTGAAAAGAAATTAAAACGACAGCAGATTGGATGGAACAGCTCTACAACAAATCAAAAATGCTGTAAAATCTAAAATTAAAGTAAGTCTGGTTTTGATGCTTTCAGTACACATAGTACATTAAATTTGGCAAAAGCCCAATGGAACATGAAGTACTTGTGGACAATGTCTGCCAAGAACTAGAAACATAGCACTTAAGTCTTTAAAGCACAGAGAGTCTCAGATCATTTCTACTTCATGCATCTGAAAAAAAATTAAATCAAGGTGAACTTTCTGAGGGAACATTTGTATTAAATCTAATTAGTGTGCTTTGTGCAATACTGAACTGAGCATATGCCAACTGGCAGAGAATCAGCATTTGTCATTTTCTAATCCGTTCCACTTGTGACAAAGGTTACAAACAGATGTTATAGCTCCCCAGATTCCAAATTATTGTGCTTTTCTCCTTAGCATCAGTTTTGCATCTCAAATAAGCTGCATACCTGGTCACAGTGACACTTCCAAACATGTGACACAGCGGAAGCAAAAGAAAGAAACAGGAAACACGAACTCACAACGCGCTATCCATTTGGGTTTTTTCATCCACCTTCACATTTGTTGGAACCTGACTAGTTTACACGCCTCAAAGCAGAGCAAGATTTGATTAGTAACTGAATACTAATCTGCAGTTCTGTAGCAGCCTCCAAACATTAGCAAATTAAGCAAACACACCTGTGAGTTCCCTACCTTTATTAAAACAAGGACACGCGAAGAAAAGCGAGAGAGTCTAACTTCAGAGACATCACCCACCACCCCAGCACACAGGTTCCTACCCCCAGCAACTCCCATACCCTGAGCTCCTAGCTGGGCAGGAGAGCGGAGCGCAATTCTAGCCCCGTTAGGTTTTCTGCTATTATGGTGGAAGGGCTTACATACCCTTCTCCACATCTCTCGGGCATTCAGGAGGGAACGTACTCCTCCTGCCTTCAAGGCCAGCAGGTGCTGGCACAGAAGGTTCACAGCCCCAGCCCTGCCTTGGGAAATGAGAGCAACAGAAAGCAAGTGATGCTGCACTTTAAACCTGTCCCAAGCGAGGCAACAAACTCATCACACCATCTCACGCTACACGTAAGCTAAGCACTACCTACACCTTTAAAACTGCTCTTCCTTGATGACCGAGGTTTTGAAATATGTAACAAAAGTCAGACAAATTTTGGCTGTTAATCCTCCTCATTAATAGCTATAAAATAATAGCAGCATCCCTACAACACCTGCTCCTGTGGACTGAGAGTCTGTTATCTTCCAGTCAAGAGCTACACGGTTTAGTGACACAATAAATAAGCTCTTCACTTCTCCCTCTGTCTGGTCCCTCTCAGCTTTCAGGTAAAGGTTAACTCTTCCCTTATCTTTTGCATCAAGTTCCTCTCTGCTCCTATTCTGCTACCCACGTAAACATGCTCCTCCCCAAAGTTACAGCAAGTGAAAGACTGAAGGAAAAATGCTTTCCCTATAGAGGCAGGAGTTTCCCTTGCTAAGTACGCATAGCTCAGAACAGTGAAATAGGAATAGTTATTTAAATGAGGAAGAAAATTAAATGTGTGTATAGATTGGCATAGAAACTCAAAAGCAGTTGCTATCTCTAAGTCACAAGTGGCTTACAAGCCTCCCCATGTTACGACAGCACCTGGCCTTTCTCAGCCAGCAGCGAGATGTAAGGACCTACTGTGTTCACACCTGCTGCTCACAAAGTCTCCGATAAAGCCAATACACCGGCCACAGTACTGACTGTAAAAATAGACACGTGCAAGGGGGAAAAAAAAAAAAAAGAAGATAAAAATACGAGCTACTCATGCATTTATCTGTCTGCAAGATCAAACTGAGTTCCTCAACTTCAGCAGGTGGGTGACCATCTCAGATTCATGCATCACTTCTTTAAAAAAATAAAAATAAAAAACCCCACCCATCTGCTACCCTCACCATGGCAACAACTGCAGCCCCCTGCAGCAAACTTGTGTAGTTTACAGAAACCTTAACCAATGGGCAAGAGTTCATGCTGCACCAAAAGGGAAAGCACTGCTGGAATGGTATTTCACATCCACCACAGACGGCACCAGACGAATGCTAAAACAACTGATGTGGGCTATCAGAAGCACAGTAATTACCTTACTAAAAAAAAAAAAAAAAGAAATCAAAGAACAAAGATCCAGTATGATGGATCCACCTACCACAGGAATCAAGAGGCGATGACTTGGCCATGAGACTCACCCAAGTACAAAGGGGTGACTGATTGTCTTCAGACTAATATACATTACAATATAATTTGTCTGAAATCTGGCCTGCTAATGCCAGGGTATGAAGCGTACAACTAAATATATGTATAGTTAAGCACACAATGATTTAACTCTAGGAGGTGCATGGAGAGCAGACTGGAGCACGAAGCAGTCCTTATATAAAATTGTCAGCGTCACCATCAGAAATTTTCCTAAACATTATCACATGAGAAAAAGACAAGTGAAATGCTCTAAGAGCCTACTTCTGCAGCTTCTGGTTCTCTGCATTGCCCATCTGGAAAAAAAAACCAAAACAGGGGGAAAAAAGTTTAGCTCTCTTCCCTGTTAAAAAAGAGTTTTTACTGTCTGCCCCCATACATTTCAGGGAATTTAGGCTGGATCTCTCCCTGCTCTTTGCTGAAGGTCAAACAAATATCCCCTTAACGCACACAAACAGCAGGTGTTGAAGTCAGATGTTCCCACGATGACTTGTTTTATAGTTCGACTATCATCTCCTCTCCAACTATTCAACTTCTAAACATCATTACTGTTTTAAAAAATATTTTAACATTACAACACCCATTTAAACAAAGCCTATAGCCAATGTTGGGACAAGCTGAAAACATCTTCTGGGTAAAAACAGTCTTTACACGGAGCTTTAATTCATTCTTTTAAGGCAGAAAAAGAGGACAAAAGACTCACTTGAACATTCCAAATCACCTAGCAAGGAACATACCAAAGTGCAGAGCAAGAACATTCCTCCTCCTTTCCAGCCTCATCTGTGTTGGCCATTCATGCTCCTCGGGCTAACACTGGGCCACCCACCACTCAAGGACCGAAGACATCCTATCAGAACACAGCCAGTTTAAGGAAAAATCCCCTAGAAAGCTGTGTGTGGACAGCCGACGCGCTTGTGCCGCTTGTGGGCATCAAAGTGCTTTTTGCGGAGTTCCGAAAGCAGCATTCTGAAGTCCAAAATCGCATTACCATCACAGTTTGATCATGAAGATGGAAACTGGCTGACTGAACAGTCTGTAACTCTGCTTTCCCATACATGAACGGTCAACAACCGTCGTTTCCTACACATGAGGAACTCTCCCAGTTTCTGTCAGAATATTCTGACATCCTTAGCAGCACAGAATCATGTCTTAGGTTCGAAGGGACCTTAGAGATCATACCTTCACCTAACCTCATACCAAATAAATAGTTCAGCTACATGTATGACAAAAGAACTGTTGCTTACTTTCCCAGTCAAACCTTGCGTTAAACCAAGGCTAAGGCAATATTTATTCTTGTAAAAATATTGTACTGAACTACAACTGCTTCAGATAAGTGGAAAGAATATCAAGGTAGCACCAGATAAAAATCTCTATAGATATTAGCACTTAAGAGGAACCTTGAGATTTCTTAGCAGGAATCCCTCAGGGATCACTTTTATAATTTAACACGAATAACTTGTCTTAGGACAAAGAAAATACAGATGAAGTACTCAAGTACTATTCTAAAATCAAATCTTAGCTATTTAATACTGCTGAAAAAGCAGAAAGAATTTAGGGCAGGGAAAGCAGGCACTTTGGGGCAGATCTGTAACCATCAGAGGCATGAGCTTAACACAAGAAAAGGAACCACAAACACACGAAATCCTAAGCCGAATTTAACTAGTTTAATGTTATCTTATAGCATCCCAGAGGACTTGAAGTTTAAGGAGGAAATACGTGCAGGCTACACAGGCACACTAGTTCCCACATCTGAAGCCCACGGATCCATGGAGGTGCTTCACGTGCTGCCCCAGCCGCTGCTGACCGCTCCTTGGGCAAAGGTGATCAGCTGGATGGAAACATTTCAAGCTAGATCTAACCCAGAGATGCCAGTCTGGCTGCCCTGACCCAAAGAACAACTTAAGACACTCGTGTTGTTGAGCCAAGGTCAAGGGGTTACCATCCTAGAGGACAAGCTGGCAGAAGACAGGGAGGAACTAACTCAACAGCTGCTACTTTCCGGTTGTTCCCTACTCGATTCAGAGGAACCATCAGACAGTTCATGCAGGAGCACTGAAGAGGCAAGGAGGAGATGCTCAAATCAGGTCACTAAGTTTGCTCTCACTGTACCTCCAGAAGCTGTTGCAGGCTTTGAGCTCCACCAACGCCAATGGCAAATCCTAACAGTCATCCTAACAGAAAACAAACCAGTCCCTTCAAATTTGATCTCTCTCTGCCTCACCTTGCTCATCAACTAAGAAAAACGGGTACCCTGGCTCGGGGAAGAGGACTAAGTGTCATGAAGCCAAAGGCGTTATACAGCTGCAGAGATATTGCATACTTGAAATACAAGCAGTTAAGTACATCCAGGCAGATGAATCAATGGGTGACGGAAGCAAAAAACCACTGAGGGTGTTCTCTTACAAACAATTTTGACTAGGCAGGGTTTTGCATTTTGTTTATTGGTTTTCTGGTTTGAGGGGATCTGCTTTTTGCTTGTTGGTTTGCTGTGTGGTTTGTGGGGGTTTTTTTCCCATCTCCTCTTTAAGTCCTAGCTCCAATAAACTACCCCCCAAAGAATCTTACTAAGCCAACTTGCTCCAATCCCATACCTTGCAAGCACCTACAAAATATTTTTTGATCTATCCCACTCACTCAAAACCTCAGTCAATCCACTAAACAGAATTCTCTAGTAGCTACTCATCTTATCAACTATCCTAATTAAAAAAATATATATACTCCATAGACCACTTCTGGTTTAAGTGTAATTAATTTCAGCTTTTTCTTACCTTCCTTGCTGTTCATTTCTGTGCTACACTATAGACTCGTCTACAACACGGAGCCACAGCCACTACAGCAAATGCTACAGATCCACAAATGGAAATGCAGCGTTTAGCAACAAAAGCTTTTCTGCCAAACGCACCATGCTTATCTGCCTGAATATCGAATACGTAAACTAGCAGGCTGACAAAAGCACATTATCAGCAAAAACTTGCCTGCTTTGATTAACTTTTGTCATCTAGACAGAGCAATTGCTCCCCCAACACATACATGCCCACCCTAATGTACCCAGACCAGCACCTCTCCAGCTCAAACACCTCTGTACTATTAATAAACTTCTCCCAAATGGAATGCTTTTCTCCCTTCTAAAAACACATTTGTGCAATTAAACTGCTGCAAACAGGACCGGCACAGAAAAACATCTGGTTGACATAGCTGTACAGCCATCAAGATAGAGCAAGAGTGTTCTGAGCCAGAATTACACATATCCAGAGTCTTCTACAACGTACTCCACTGGTGAACAAGGGAAGCAGTGCAACATCAGCGTGAACTGAACAATCCCCTTCCCAACAGGAATATAATTACGGGACCAGAGTAAGAGGTTTTAACTGCTCCTACTCTGACAACTGCCATATGGCTTCAATTAGAAGAATAAAATTATAGGACGTTCCCGATCCTGAAACCACAGCCAGAAACGCACTGTTCAGTGTGCTCTGCTCTCAAGTGCACGAGATCTGAGCCCCAAACTCTGCATTTATGTAAGTGTGAACCACGGGTGGCACTCAAGTCACTAGGACTGAATTCAGCAGCATGGATTAAGAAACAAGGTCAGCAGATTAACTTTTATTACCTATTTATGAAGTGAACTGTGCTCCTGCATGGCAGGGACCGGAGGGTACTGTCAATCTTTAACCAAATGCTTCAACCCAGGCGCTGCGCTCGGTCTGAATCAAACAAGCTGCTGACTAGTTCATGCTTAAAAGCCCACGTGCCAAGACCTCGGAGCATTTATATCTAGTCTGGCAGCCAGGAGACACTGCTGGAGCAAGACTGGTGGTGAAGACCACCTACCTCCAGCACAGTGTGCCAGCAGAGGGGAACAGACTTCTCCTGTAGTTTCCAGTCCATATGCGTTCACGAGCACAGGGATATGCCAGAACGGCCATTCTGAGCAGCTGGCAACATCTGGCACTCCACATGACACAGGTCAGCCAAAGAAGTCCATGGCACAGGGCTCATCTAGACGGCCCGTAAGACACGCACTCACCTGTACAAAGCACCTGTTCCTACCTGAAGCAAGATCTCCTTTTCAAATCAATATAAACACAGGGTAGTTGAAAAAGCACATATTCATAACGCAAGGCTGCAATTTTACTGTAAATTATTATCAATAGGTTTTAGTGCTTTTAGGAGAAAATAGTAACAGGGTAGAACTTGTTTGGGTTTTTGGATTTTTGGTGGTTTAGTTTGGTTTTTTTTTTAAGGATGATTTCATGCTTGCCAAAAATCTTGCCTTTTTTAACCCAGGAGGCAGGTTTTTCAACAGATCAATCCAAACGTTTTAAACAAGAAACACAATCACTTGTGGCCATTAATTGCCACATCCACAGCAAAATGCCAAGGGTTTTAAAAATACCATGCTACCCAACTGCAGAAGCCCACACCCAGCCGCTCAGTGGAGGGCCTGGAGCAGCGCAGGGAGAGGGAAATCCACCCCACGAGCTGCCCATTGCCTCCTCAGAGACACGGAGCCACTTCAGCCCTGCCCCGCCAACATGACTGGCACCTCATGCGATCAGAACTAAATTGCTATTTTTACCTTCTTCCCCATCAATCTTTCTCTCCAGGCAGACCAACTGGGCCCAGTTAGGGATGCAATATTAACTTCAGTAGAATTGGGGGACTGCAGTGGGAGTAGGAGATTTACCGATGCATCCTGTTAACCAGTAGATTGAAAGGAAACAGAAACTAGATCAGATGGAAACACATGTACTTTTTTCCACCGAAACTCTCTCAGAAGCGTTTAGTGGTGCTCGACCTACTTCCTACACCATCTCTTTGCTGTCACTTCCTTTGACAGTTTGTCAGCACGCTTGTGAATCTGGAGATTAAGGAACAAATGTCTGCGAAGCAAGAGAGCTGGACTTTTTCCTCTTGATGCCACCCACAGCCAAGCGTCTTACAATCCAACCAGCCAGGCACACAGTGACCAGCTAGCAACAAGTACCTCCAATTACTGGCATCCTGCAGGAATTCCTCATCAACTGTAATTCTGCCTACGTGGACGCACTTAAAGGTGACTTTGATTTCTCATGAAACACCCTCATTCTTCCTTTTTTAGCTCCGGGCATGGATTAGCATCTACAAACAGCTCTGGGTTGGCTTTTCTGCTTTCCAGTATCCCAGAGTTCCTGCCTGAGAAGACATTTTATATCAAAATATTCTTGTAATTAGTTCCTTCCAAATGAGTAAGAGTTTTAAATACCACTGGCTCCAAGCTGATGCTCTGTTTTGCACCCACAAATACACAGTCGCTAGCTATAAATCCTCGAGTGAAACGATCCTGTTTTCCATGCCCAGTTTCTTAATAGAAACCAGTATTGACACCAAAACAGTTGTAGCAGACAGACTTCATAGTGATACCTAAGTTCTGCTTTAACTGAAATACTAGCAGTTACTTAAAATTTTAATTACCAAGACAAACACTAGCACGGTGACCTGCTGCATTGAGAAATTCATTTCGGTGTTTAGTAACAACGGAAACATTCATGAGACACACTTTCACAAGACCATGCTCAGCATAACGTAGGTGCTCCCAAAAGTTTAATTCATTTGATGTGGGAGACATTTAAGCTTAAGGCAGGTGCCTCTATACAACTAAAACACATTTGTAAAGCTTCCTGTCTGGGCATTCATAGGATTTCAGAGTTAGGACACTTATCTGACGTGGCACTGTGTCTAATTTACCAACTACCAGCGCTCCATTTTCTACAAAGTGGGCTTTTTCTTGGGGCGGAGGGCGAAGGAGGATGGGGGAGAGGAGACAGATAAGTGTCTCATGCAGATGTCTGAACTTTGTCGCTACGTTACTCACTCCAAAACCGTCGGCCTAAAACGTGACAACGCCACACAGACCGCACAGCGACACATGCAAATGAAAATCTGGGCAGCCTATTCGGCTGCAGCTTTCATCTCCACTAACCTACTGGCGCCCTTTCAGCATAAAAAGCGACAGAAGATGTATCATCAACAGGTCATCTGGCCTCTTCTTTGTGGAGAGGAAAAAAAATAAAAAATAAAAAAAAAAACCAGAAGCCACTGAACAGAAACCGGAAACGGCCTTTTTTTCCCCAGCTCTCCCCCCGCCCCCCACGCACATTCAAAATGGAAAAAATAAATCCATCGTCCTCTGGATGCAGAGCCACCTCTGCCGAGCTGAAATGCTTTGTATTTTTACTTGGTAAGTCGTGCCTCTTCAAGGCAGGGGAGTCCCCGCAAAAACCGATGGGTGGCCTTTAAAAGGTAAGGCCAGAAATTAAAGCCAGACTGCTTTTCGCTTGCAGGTATTCTAGAAGCTGCATTTGCAGAGGTTTAGTAGCTGCGGTTCTTGAGGGGGTAATTAAAAAGAAAGGGGAGAGAAAAAAAACCCAACCAACAAACAACAAGCATCCAGTCTAAAAACATAATAATTTCCTTAAAATATCTCCTCTAAGAGGGAAAAATTATTCAGCTGAAAACACAACTGCTCCTCCTCTCCCTTGCCTTTTAAAAATCTCCATGGCTCTTACAGGCAGAAACGCACCTCCGCTATCAGCTCTTCCTGAAACCCCATTATTTAAGGACGTGGAGAAAAAAAAAATATACAAAAAAGTGCAAAACCAAACCCGATAACAACTCGAGGAAAGTTGCGCTGGATGGCAGGCTGCTCACAAAAGAGCCACGGCTGAGGAGGACAAGGCAGAGAAACCCAGCAATTTCCCCCTGATACGCTTAAAATTAAAAAGACACAACTTACCTACCAGCTACCTGGATTCTTCCCGAGTAAAACAACATCAGATTTAGAAGAGTTAGTGATTATTTTAAAAAAAAAAAAAAGGCAAGCTTTCCCAGCGAGATTTTGCAGGTTAACAGCAGCAGCAGAAAATCCCTCTTTGTTTTGTTTTCACCCGCTCCCATCCACAGGGGGCTGCGATAAATGGAGCCTGGACTTCAAGGAGGGGACTCTTTCACCGAAAAAAATAAATATAACACCACTGCTGCCAAAAAAACCCCAACACCCTCCGAATTCTACAAAGCGTGGGAGTCCAAATACTGACGGACTTTTAATTTATTTTATTTTTTTCCCAAAGTGATGGGCTTTTTCTTCTCCCCGAGGGCAGGCGCTCCATGACAAAGAGCTTCCCCAGCACATCCAGCGCTCGGGCAACTCCGGGTGGGTGGGAGAGGGGGAAAAA
>NW_009702853.1:0-8663 GCF_000703405.1 Apaloderma vittatum
GTCGCGGCGCAGTCTCCCCGTGGCGAGGGCGTCCCGCCAGCCCTGCTCCGGGAGGCACGATGCGGCCGGGGTAAGAGCAGAAACACCGTGTCAACAGGTTCCCCCAGTACCGAGTCGTGTGACAGTGACAGGATAAATACGGAAAACAATCATTTCTTCTGAAAATAAGTGCAATCTGCCTGTGACCTTCTGCTACGCCACGGACCAGGACAGAAGGGGGGTTCAGGCCACCGTCACTCGTGAACCTCCACGTGACACTTCATAGTCAAGAGCTGGACATTCATACTCACTAAGTCTGAAAACTGTTATAACATTGCCTAATGATTAAATATCGTGTGCTATTATGCATAAACCAGAAGGAATAAAACATGACACAAGTCACTTAAACTATGCAAAGTTATTTACAACCTCTGTCAACTCAACTTTTTTGGCTCTTAGAACTCGGTTCTTCAGTGGCACAATTTTAGTCAATTTAATGATGAAAACATCTACCGTTTCAGTGAGCAACTAGTAAGGAGTGAAAATTTAAGTAGAATTTAACAACCGATGCCCGACCTCTGAAGACAACAGCATGACCTCTTCCACATCGTTACAACCGCCTAACGAATCCGAAATTACGATGAGATAAAATAACCTTTTCCGCTGTTCTCTGAACAGCTCTTCTTCACAAATCCCTGAAGTCACTCTGCATCCCATGCAACCAGCATGCTAATTTCACTTAAATACACAGAGCCCTTCGCATCAGATGCTCCAACTTCGCCCTCGGCACCAGTCTCCACATCTCCCAGTCTCACGTCGAGCAGCAAAGGGCGATTTGTTGCACCTTGCCCAGGTCCGTTATGAGCTGCTTTATACAATGTTTGAGCTGCGGGAGTCGAGCGAGCGGTTCCGGTGGTTCCAGCTCTCCCGTGTAATCCAGCCAACTCTCCAAAACTGCAAGGAAAAACAAAACCATCACTACACGCCAGTTCGCAGCACAGCGATCAGCCTCAGACACAAACCAGCAGTTCTGTAAATCTTCTGTGAAACTCGAGAGAGCGGTGGGCAATGCTCTGAGCACGAGGTATTTGAGAAATCAGAAACCCAGACTCCTCACAGCGACCTTTGCTGCTTTTAATATATGACAAAATGATTCACACTTCGGGGGGGGGGGGTGAAGCAGAGACATTCCTAGGAGAAAGCAGCGAAGGAAAACTCAGGACTGGGTATTTTCAGGACTAGATATTATCCCTCTGATACGTATCAATCGCAGAGCAAGGACAGGGTGGCACAGGGAGGTTGTACCATCAGAGTACCTTTAAGATCAGCGTCAGACGCAGCTGAAGATCCCGGAGGACAGGGCTACGCTAATGAAAGCTGCCAGTACAGAACACAGTGGGCCAAGGCAGAAAGAACTGGGTGACAGAGGCTGGGGATGAAATCCAAAAGCACGAACAGCAGACTAATGCACAAAGAAAATTAATTCCCGCTCTAAAGCTTCTCAGTGGGAAACAAGAACCAGAAGTAGCAGCGGCCAAAGGACACTCCAGTGACAACGTGACACCACCACAAGCAAGGTAGTCGGACAGAGCCACGGTGAGGCCAGGGGACGGGACAGCTTCACAGAAGAAACCGAAACCCCAGAGACAGAAGATGTCTGTCGAGAGGAACAGCAGCAGCTGCTGCCACCGAGCAGGTGAGCGGGACCCAAGGGCAGGACGTGCTGGTGGGCACCCCCAGTTACCGAGGCGCCCAGCCCTGTAACGTGGCGAGGGCAGCAGCGCGCTGAGCAGCGCTCCACGAAAAGCCTGCATTGGTGAACCAGAGCTGCTTCACTTACAAAACGAGCCTGACTGATCCTCACTACCCAAAATACTCCTCTAGTTGTTTAACTTGTCAGCACCTTCCCGACCTCCAAAGCGAGGGCTCTGCCTCTGGCCCCAAACAGCTTTGCAAGAAAAGCTGCTGTTGTAACCGCAACCAACCGTTGGACTTAAAGATGTTAAGAAAAAGAACCATCCTGGGTTGTTTACTGTAACATGTGAAGGGTTTCGAAGTTTTCCATCACTGGAAAAACAAATTTCAAGGGACATCTAATCTAGGAAACTTGGAAGAGGCTGGAAAAGATAAGAGACTTGTGTACCAGAGAGGCCACCTAGACCAGGCTGGCACAGCCCGCAAGCTCCTGGAGAACAGGGACATTCAGATACATGGAAGAGCTACGGAAAATGACAAAAAACTGAAATTAAAAGACACGGAAAATATTCCACTACATCACCCGATGCAAGTATTTAGAGGTGATCTAACCAGAACTTTTTCTCAAAAATTCTACCCGGTTTTAATTTGATCTTGGTTTCAAAATCCAACCCCTGCCACATAAGCAGCCTATCCATTTTCTATTAGCAAACACAGTAAATCTGACAAGGAAACTCTTGTCTCTCTCTAGGTCCACAGAAGCAAAACTCAAGTGAACATGTTTTGAATGGGAGGCTCAGTTAAATACAGTTACCTCTTGGAAGAGAAAAAGGTTACGTACCATCTAGCTCCTTCTCAATGAAATCCATTCTGTGTATGACTTCATCTTGCAGAGATTCCACGTGAGCTAAAAGGTTAAGCTGCCACTGCAGCTGCGAGTTCACAACTCCTTCTTTGTCTTTTTCCAGCAATTTCATTTCAATAGCTTCCTCTGGAGAGACCTTCTTGGAGACAGACTCTCTGACCTGGCAGAAACACACAGAAATAGCGGTTTCAGGTGCACCCGACTGGCCCGAGCTAACCCACCGTCCCACCTCGGGCTGGAGGAGGCTGGGGACACAGAGAAGAGCTCAGACACAAACATTAGGGCAGACTGGGCAAGAGGATTTAAATACAGACATACTCCTACAGGTATTTCACTAAGCTCTACCTTTGCACTTCGCAAACACCTGGTTTTTCAGATCACAGACACAGGCAGCCAGATCCCTGCCGGAGACACGGCGCCACCTCCGCGCACCCCGCGAACATTTTTAACATGAGCCATCAGCTACAGAGCAGGGGATTCTGCAGCGAGAAGGGATTTTTCCTGAAGGAATCTAATCTCAATTCTACCAAAACTTCCATCAAAGTGCCGAAAAAATGCCCCGTTACCACTGCTTACCAAACCTGACCATGCTCTCCTGCTTTTTTCTTCCTTCTGCTGAAATACGATGGGATTTAGCAAAAGGCTCCCTAAAAGACTGGAGAACTGAAATATAAGCCTTTCTGGGAAATATAAAATAATATCAATTGATTTGATGTAGAAGTTAGAACAAACGTGAACTACAGCTTACGAAAGCTAACCAGCCCTTTCATCTGACCTTGCCAGAGGCTGTACCGTTTGTCAGGCCACGCTGCGTGTGACGTGGCACTGACTCATCGAAGCAAAATTCTTGCCTTGGGGTGTAGAAAGAAAGGCCTCTGATAGACCCGACAGAGATAAAATGAGAACCGGGAGCTGCAACGATAAAACTTGAATGCTCCAGCAGGCAGACGACACGGGACTATTTGATGGTGATCATTCTCAAAAACCAGTTCAGGCTGCTACTTTTATTTTTCCCCCCACCATGAAACGCCGCCTGAAGAACGTGGAATTAATTCAGTTAACGTAACTATTAAACAAAACATGGGAATGAGGTGGAAGTCACTAAAAGCTGGAATACCAGTGCATTTGGTAGTATCCCATGTGCTTGCCCTGTTCCCTCTCTATCCCATCGCTAGCGTTTATTTTCACATCTATTGGACACACAAGTAAGAAGCAAGGAGGTAGCAGAGGGCGGTAATGCAGGACCCGCAGGCTGCGCAGATGATTTAAGGCCCAGAAGTTCTCTTCAACCTACACTGTTGTTATTTGAAAGGGATGAGTCCATCATGCTGACCCTTTTAATTCATATTGGCAACTTATATGTAACAGCACGGGGAAAAGCTGAGCACAAATAAACCAACTGAAAACTGTGAAAAAGGGCTGAGCTCTGCCCTTTGCCGGGCAAAGATCCCCTCTGTGCAGGAGGGTTAGTTTAATACAAATACCTTAGAGTAATTGTGTTTGGATTCGTTTTCCATCTTGCATATTTCTCGGTCCAGATTCCAGCCGAATCTCTCCGACAGGGCATCGTCCCCGTTTTCCCGTATTCGATTTACTCCGTCATCCATGGCTGAGCCCCTGGTTTCCACAACGAGCCTCTGCTCTATGGCGGGGTAATAGGCGCGAGGCTTCTGGTAACAGTGCTCACTCGTGATGTACGACTCCTCCACGGAAGGGATGGTTGAGGGCTTCTCGACCGTCCCGTTCCAAGTTCGGTAACTGGCCGTCTCCTCCTTGCAACAGTTTTCCTCAATGTGAATGATGTGTTTCGTGTGAATTTTTTCATCCACTGTAATATGCTTCCACGGATGGCACCAAAGCTTTAGGTCAGGATGTTCTTTATTTCTGTTCAAACGCAAGAACGAAAAGTAAACCACCCAAATTTAAACGGCCAAGTGACTGAGCAAACTATCCCATGATGTAAAGAAACTGAGTATTTGAGCTAGTACATGCTTTAGTCATTGTAATCAGTAAAAAATACCCAAATGTCCTGAAATAATACAATTTTACTGACCTCAGCTGTGCATCTTCCTACACCGATCTGTTAGGGTCACTGCTTTCATTTCTATAACATGGCACATAGGCCAAGTGTTAGCAGAAGGACAAAATTGAAGAATAATCTTCAAACAGATACACATAAATGTACAGCAATGTTGAAGAAGTATTTTGCTTCAATATTTGCAATTTATTAGCAGCCTAAACGCATGGTCACTGGGATATTTTTAGTAAGGTAAGTCAAGTAGACTGAAGCTAAACTAACATTTTCACAACTTTAAACACCAGTACTCCCCTCAAATCACAAAGTCTCAAACTTTAGCCTGTTGTTCCCCAAAATAAGCTTCAAAATTATAACCCTCTAAACAGCTACAACTGGGGACTTGGGGTGGTGGCAGTGGTGTAGAACTTCTTTGTTATTTCCTTTAAAACTTCAACTTTCCTTTAAATTCCAAGCTGCTGAGCAAACTCCACTGCCTGGTACATCCCCAGACAGCAGCCCTACGCTCCCCCGCCTGCTTCTTATGAAAACAAAAGATCTTATTTTGATGGTTTTCAAATCGACGAATACATTCCAGCAGCAGGGACATCTATAGGTGTTGGCTTCTTAAATGGATACGACAAACAAAAAATTTAGAGTGACCGTTGTAACTGATTCTGTTCCTCCCCGTGTCTGCCCGGCATTAACACAGCAGCAAGAAGGAGAGCAAAGCAGAACCACTCTGCTGATCTTCCGGAGAACGCGGCAGAAGCCGCCCCTGACCCTGAGGCACCCGCGGGTGGGAGGGGGTGAGCCCCAGTCCCCGCCAGCAGCAGCAGCAGGGCTCACTCCATCGAGCCGACCCGGCTATTCCAGCCACCGGCCAAACCGCTCAACCAAACGCGACCGTGTTCCAATCAGTCCTGCGGGGGGCTTGGGCTGCTCAGCGTCGCAAGGCTCCAGGACTGCCCGGCACTCGCTCCGGCTGCTCCTCCAGCTGCGCTCCCTCGGGTGCCAGCTGAGCGCTCCCTGACCAAAGCTCCCCGCTCCAGCTCCAGCCAAAGGCACTACTTTG
Organism: Apaloderma vittatum; assembly: GCF_000703405.1. Lineage (NCBI taxonomy): Eukaryota > Metazoa > Chordata > Aves > Trogoniformes > Trogonidae > Apaloderma > Apaloderma vittatum. The sequence continues at coordinate 5,629 of NW_009702853.1, forward strand.
CTCAGCACAGAGCAAGGGATAACTTCACACAAGTCAGAGAATGGAGGCACCAGCTACACAGGGATGAAAATTCAAATGCTTAAATACCCGAGCAACCTGTTACCCAGTGCCTTCTGCAGGCTGGCTCTCCCTCCAAGGGTTAATGTCACCTCTGATCCTCTGCCACCTCCCTGAAACACTGAGCAACACTCTGCTAGTGATTTCGGGCAGCTGTGAAATCATGTCTCCCCATCACGGCAGATCCGCATTGACAATATCATCATTCTTCCAATTCAGTAATCGTAGGTAACGACAAAGGAAGCGAGAGCTTTTAACGAGATGGTCCTAACGGGACCACACCTCATCTTTTGTTAGATCAGGTCATCACATCAACCCCAGGATGGGAGAGCAAAGGTGCCAAACCCGCACGAAGACGTCGCACGCTCACCCAGCGCTCCGCGCCCCAGTATCGTGCAAATCCCAATTCAGTCTATGCTTGGGAAGTCACAGGCTGAAGTCTTGCCAGTTAAGAAAAGGCCTAAGGAGTGGTCTTACCATATTTATGTTCCCCCCCCTCCACAGACGTGACTAAAAGCCACCATAATAGAAAAGCAAAACCTTCCATTAAAAATTGCTACTTTTGCTTTAAGTGTTATTCCGCTGCTTACGCGTTCCAGCTACTGCCAGGGACCCTACTGCATCGCCACAGATGGGATATAAGGGAAAAAGTTGTAAAGGATGCTGGAAGCCCTAAAAGCTTTGCTTTCCGAATAGCTGCTGCCGTGCAATTTATCAACTAACAAATTAAAAATATAGAATTTGATCAATTTAAAACTGCTGGATTTGAGTTAGATAAAGAATTTTTCAGTCATGAGAACCCACGAATGACTTGAAACAGAAAATTTGATTTCTACGGTCATTGCAGAATACATTATTTTTCCATCCATATCTGCAATAATCTTTGCAGAGAAATGAACTGGAACACGTTGCTGGGGGTGCAACTGCTTTCCCACCACAACAGAGCAACCGTTTTATTTCTGTTGGAAAAGTCATGATTTAGAAGAACTGGAAGAGTGAAGGCCTGTGTTATCAGTTATTCGCCTATCTGCTTCTTGCCACTAAATCTCTTTAGGTGCTCCAGGAGAAGCTGTTGTTACTAGTTTCCTCCCTCTCTTCATACCTTCCCAACCCTTCTATATGCAGTCAATTCACATTTAAACACTTCTTAAACAGCCAAGTCCTTTCCAAGATCACGTCAGCAATTCACACTATGTTGTTGTATCTCCGCAAAGCAGCACAAAAATCCGAACTTCCGGTTATTTTTCCAGCTGGAAACTAATTCCCGTCGAGAACAGGTTGACTGACACTGAAATAGGCCTTACTGTAATATGCTCATCTTCAGCTGCAGGCCGTGCAGAACTTCTATCACTCTCTGGACATCGCCAAGAAGCTGGTGAGTGGCTACTATCTTCTTGGCGTTCTGGTGAGAATAATTTTCTTCCAAAAACGCTAAGCCATGCATGTGACCATTACTCAACCACTCCTTCTCGTACCAGTACTTTAAGCTGGACCTCTGACCTAAAGCGACAGCAACGAGTGGGTTAAAATGAGGCATTAACGGTGGTACGGTAACATCACTAGTAGTCATTCTGAGTATCTCCAAGGTTTGCAACAGCTTGTTTGTTCTTATCAATAAAGATCCAGTAATAGCAGACAAAACCCTGAAGACAGGAAGACCTTCTGAAGTACGAAGTGAGGTGATAATCTCAGTCAACTGAGTATTCTGTTGCAAAGGTTTGCAACAGCTTGTTTGTTCTTATCAGTAAAGATCCGGTAATAGCAGACAAACCCTGAGGACAGGAAGAACTTCTAAAGTACGAAGTGAGGTGATAATCTCAGTCAAAAACCTCTGCCCAACTGTAAAAGCTTTCCATCAAAGGACACTCCCAACAGGTAACTGAGCTGACACGCAGAGAAAAGCGTGTTTTTAGCAGGGTATCCCACTCCGGTAACCAGGGTTATAACTAGAGCTGCTTGCACACAGCTCTCTGCAGACAGAAAAATGCAGCAAAAGGCAGGGAACTTCCCTGCTCCAGCAGCCCTTTTTAACCATCACACACGGGTGAGCAGTCATTCAAAAGTGTATCTTAAAGGAATCAGTGATGAGGTTCTGTTGGAGAAGTTGCCTAAGTCAGGCTATTAATAACACAAATTCTAGTTTAAGGGGCTGGAATATCAGCTGAAATGAAATTATGTTAAATGTGATAAATTCATCAGTAAAAGTAACTTAGGAAAGCAAACAACACGGTATTAGCAGGGAGGAGTGGAACTTGAGAGGCTTTCTCAGTTGCAGAAACCCACACAAAAAAATCCAGCCAAAGCCCCCAGGCCCTGCAAAAGCGTTGTTGCAGGAGAGGTTCTCCGAGGGCAGCTCGGCGCCCTGCGGACCAGCACGTCGTTCACTGGCCTCCACACAGCCCAGCCAGCGAACCCGCAGCACCAGGGCAGGCTCAGAACAACATTCACCAGCAAATCCCCAGTGTAAGCAGGTTAATATTGACTAGAAGATTCAACAGTTAGGGAGAAGCTAAAAAAACAAAAGAAGAAAAAGTTACAAGTTGCTAAGCAGCAGAGTGAGAGCCAGGGAGAGCAGGAGAGGCAGGTGGGGCAGCGGCACTGCCCGAGCAGAGAAGCTCAGCCCAGCAAAGCAGAACGACTCCTGGGGAGCTGAGCTGGGAAATGAGCCGAAGAGGCACCGACGGGCGTCGGGATGGTCCTGGCAGAACGGGAGCAAAACAATTTGTGTACCGTGTCCTCTGAACATCTGTGGACGCAAAGGTCATCTTCAAGCTTAAACTCAACACCAACGCTCTGTCTTGGGAAAGGAGCAAAAGCCAAACCAGCACGTCTGCAATTACACCCACTCAGCTGCTCGGCTGCATAGACAATCCTAGAATCCTAGACTGGCCTAGGCTGGAAGGGACCTTAGAGATCATCTCGTCCACGGGCAGGGACGCCTCTCAACTAGCTCCGGCTACACAAGGCCCACGCCCACC
>NW_009702853.1:8892-13779 GCF_000703405.1 Apaloderma vittatum
GTCTTCTCTTTAACAGACTGAACAATCCCAGCTCCCTCAGCCTGTCCTCGTAGCAGAGCTGCTCCAGCCCCTGGATCATCCTTGTGGCCTCCTCTGAACACGCTCCAACAGCTCCACGTCCCTCTTATGGTGGGGGCACCAGAGCTGGACGCAGGATTCGAGGTGGGGTCTCAGTGTTTTGAGGCAAGACCTCCACAAACTCTCAAAACAGAAGCCAGCACAGGGAAGAATACATTTTCCAGGCTGTAAGAGCTCGAGCACTGAGGCAGGTACACTCTCTCACACAGGTATGGCCCGAACCACTGTATGGCCCCACACGCTTCTTTTTGAGTTGGGAAGCCACAGCTGTAGCAGAAAACAAAGTTCAGGTCACAAGAACAAAAATGTGAAATTTAGAACTCCGTGGTCACCTGAACAACGCTGAGATTATCCCGCTGAAGCCGCCCATGGCATTATTTACTCAGTGGTGTAGTGTGAGAGAGCAGGGCTCTCCTCCCAGGTGTAAGAGCTTAACAGAAGACACAGACAACATCCAACAACGTGGGCTTTCCACAGCTTGAGTAACTCTCTCTCATCATCACCATCCTGATAATGATTAAGCAAGGGTAATCATCAACAATCTCTTAAAAATCCCACACAACTGGGGAAAAAAAAAACCCAAAGAACTGAAAAACCTCCCCCAACTGAACTCAAACTGTCTAAAACAGCAGCTGGCACAGTTTTTAGGCATAATTACACTAACCTTGCTTTTATTTCCAGCAATACAAATGGTGCTGTTAAAAGTCCCAGCCCTCAACTGGGGAAAGCTCCTAAACAAGAGTTTCTGGAATGGCTATGCCCAGTTTTAATAAACTGCAGCTTTATAAAGCAAAGCTATTTAGCTCATTTCAAGCCAATATCAGATTCGCTGAAGCTGAGAAGCCACTTCTGTGGTCAAGAATTTGGATGTTTTCCTTTTCCAAGACAGAGGTAAAAATTAAGCCCAAATAAAATATGTAAGTTTTAGGATCTTTGAAGCAATATTTAATAAAAGCGACTGAACTAATTAAGCAGAGGAAGAGTTAGTTGTAATCAGTTCTTACCAAAAAGCATTCCCATAACATTTCTTACTAAATACAAGCAGTTCGAGTGTGATGGCACAACTTCAGCTTGCATTTAAACTTTAAGTGCACAACTAACACAAAATGACAGAAATTAAAGCAAAGTATCTTGAAAACAGAGTGTTAAAATCCTGGACACAAGATACTGTAAAAAAAAAAACCAACCACAAAAACACCTCAACCAAAACTCCCCAAACCTTAAATAAACGTTATTTTACTACTCAGCTAACTGAACGTTAGCGGAGCGCGTGTGTCTTCCTCGCTATGAGTACAAACACCATGAATACATGAACTACACAAAATCAATGAGCTGGAAGAGTTGGTAGTTTCAAAGAGCCGAAGAAAGCAGAAATCCCAATCCAAATGTGTATACAAACCCCAAAGGTCTTGTGATTAGGCAGGGATCCCCTTTTCTAATAATTTATGAACTCAAGTGCAAATTCACTCTTTTCCACACACCGTGAGGCTCTGTAATTTGTAGAGTTGGAAGTCAGAGAAGAACTACAAAAGTGTCATTTTATGTACTGCGTTAAACGGATTAATTAATTTCAAAATCTATAGTTATGAGTAGACAATGTGTTGCTAAATCAACTCTGGCTGTGTTAGCCAAGATAAACACAAATACAGGTTATCCTGGGTAATGCAGTCAGCCGGGTAAGATCCACAGCTGTTGAGAACCAACAAGCCTCTTGCTGACTTATTTTAAAGAATACACAGGCCTGGGCTTGCTGGAGGCAAGCTGCAGCCACATCCCACGGGATGTGCCCACAGGGAGTCTTTGCTCAAGTTCCTCGAGCGCCTCGGAATTTATTTCCCACAGCCAGCCTGGAGGATCCTTATTACTGGCAAATGTGACAAGAGCCGGTCATCGCAGCTAAAACACTCATTTCCATTCCTGTCCAGCTGCAATGCCGCAATACCGACTCGTGTACATCCACAGAACCACAACTTTCGGTATCTATAACCAAACTCGATTCCCGGTAATGACAGACGCTGCTAGGGGAGAGAAAAAACCAACAAACCTCAACTTCATTAGTTTATATACAGAGAGAGCAAAGATGAAAGTTACTACATCTATAAGAAGGCTCTGTAATCTTAAATTCCTGTACCTGGAGGATCTTGGCAAACATAGCAGGTGTATTTCTCAGGTATATTATCTTCCAGCAAACCCATACAGACTCCATGCTGCCAGCACAGACACTCTTCACACTGTTTAAAATCAAGAAGCGCACGTCAGCAGAAATGAAGCCTACAGGAGCTCGGTCAGATTACCTCCATTAAGAGACACATCAACAACATATTTTAAGACAGAAAGGCGTACTAATATCCACCCTCCCTCTTCCAGCTACCAGCAAATACACTGAAGAATAAGTCTACAATAAAATTTGACCCCTCCACACACATTTTTCACATGGATTTCCAGAGAACGGCGACAATTACAGTGTGGAAGCAGAGATCCTGAAAGACGCAAAAACGATGCAAAGGTGCAAAAAACTTGTATTTCTCAGAGCACAAGCCAAAAGCTTAATGCAGAGTTCTCGTCAACATTCGCAGAGGTTTTCAAAACGAGCTAAACCAAACAGAAACTGCAAATCAATCTTAGATGCTGCTCGTTATTGACCTGCAGAGATGCCAGCTCAAGAAATGCCTCATCTGGGTTGAACACCACTTACGCCACTTGTGTTACTGCTCTTACCCGCTGCCTTTCCTCAAGCTAGCAGAGACAGAACAAAGACCACTGTTCTTTCCATACGCTGTTGTGTTCAGTCAGTGGTCTAGGTGTGAGGGAGACAGAGGCACTGGGAACAGAGGCAGTAAAAGGTCAGAGAGAAAGAGGTTTCTGAAAGGCAGGACAACAATATTTTGCCTTACAAAAAGGTTACACGGTCCTAAAGCAGTAAGAAGATGTTTCCAAAAAAGGTTGAGAGGCCATCGTCCTTTCACTAAGATGATTAGAAGGAGCCAGAAAAAGAAACGGATTACAGGAAACAGAGTGCATGCTAAAAATAAGGCAGCAGCTCCTGGACCTCGTTACACTTACATCCTACAAACCACACCGTATGGCAGAGACCTACACTCAGGGATTTTTCCAGGCAGATTTGCCTAGAACTATCCCGAAGCACCCCACCTTTTCCTGTGTTGCTCGAGCGATATCTAATACCCAGCCCAGCAGGGCACAGGTCCTTCCTTCCTTCCTTCCGTCTGTGCACTCTGCTGCACAGCCTGGCCAGCCACGGCACAGCCGACCGCTTGCGACCCGTGCGACAGGGAGCTACCTCCTGCCCAGGCAGCGGTAGGGAGATTCAAAGCAAGCCAAATAAAGAGATTTTTGAAGAGGAAAACCACGCGGATTTGTGCGATAATGTTTAAGTTCAAGTGCGAAAGAAATAACCGAAGTCAAAGGACATGGATTTCGAGCAGCTTGTCATCTACCAGAACAAAAACAGCCCCTCTACACCCATCACCTCCGAGGCCACCAAACCCAGCCCCAGAACTCTCTACGTCACACACAAACTCGCCATTGCTGCCATTCACAAACTGCCAACTCACCAACTGCGCCTTCAGAAGCAATCCTAAGCTACTACCTTACACAGGCTCCATAAATGAGATCTAGTAACCTGCTTATAAAGTGATAGACACTGGAAAGAAACAGCATTGACGAATAATACATTATTTTTTATATTCCTTCCCCATTTTAGCTTCTACTAACTGAGGGACATACTTGAATTCAAGTGCAAAACTGTATTTCTGAGTCCCAGTGTAATGAAAGGTATTCTTCATGCACAATGCTCGAGACTATTAATTTAAGGTAAGTTCGAGACAAAGGAAGATTTTATGTTTTTTGGAAAATATCTAAGCTGATTTTTTTGTTTATTATTAAAGTCCTAAATGGAACAAATTCTCGGTTTTAAATGTTTGAGAGTTTCATGAAACCTTAACGGTCCCCAGTCTTTCCGGAAAAAGAAAGATGCTACTTGCGTTTAACATTTTTTCCTCATTATTTCTAAATTGGTCACATTCGTGGAAATCAGCTCAATTCAAAGGGGAAATGACTTGTCCTTCTCCCTCTTGTGCAGTGACACACACGGACAAACTGCCCTGGCTCCTCATTTTGATACCAAGCCCAGGGGACTGGCACACAGGCACCTGCCCAAGCGAGCGACCCAAGGTCAGCGTATTTCAGTCTTGTCAAGAGTAATAAAGCAGGGGCAGAATAAGCACGCCAACAGAGACAAGGGCAAAGAAAGACAATACTCTTGTAAAATCCCGTAGAGTGAGCAAAATTATGTATCTTCAGGAAGAAAGGAAAAGTCTAGACTCCAAGTACTTCAGACACTCCCATATCTGACTTTCCAAGTGTCAACGAAATAGGGAAGAAATCTTTCCTTCTTAGGAAGTTATGACAACCATGTAAGATTGCCACTTCCCTTTGGCTTTATAGAGCGAGAATCTCAGCACTACACCTCTAAAAAGCTGAAAATAGGCTCCCCTTGTCGTAGTTCCACAGGTGTGCAACACCACATCCTTGCTTTGTATTAATGCCCTGTCCTTAACGAGCTAATTCAAATATTTCTGCATCAGAGACCTGACTCTTCAAAACGTTCTCCCAACAAGTCAAAGTGCAACGTCCTTCACCTGGGCCAGGCTAATCCCAGGCACAAATACAAACTGGGCACAGAGTGGGGTGAGAGCAGCCCTGAAGAGAAGGATTTGGGGGTGTTGATAGATGAGAAGCTCAACACAAGCCGGCAGGGTGCTCCCGCAGCCCAGAAGCCAACCCTGTCCT
>NW_009702854.1:0-27887 GCF_000703405.1 Apaloderma vittatum
CCCCCAGCCAGGGCAGCGCTCTAAGGGGAGCCCAGGCTCGGGACTGCCCGCCTTCGGCACATTTTTCGGTTCCGAAGCGAACCTTGCCGTTGCAGCCTAGAGACTTTTGGCGTCACCGTAGCTGAGGGTTTAGATGAGGGGAGTAAAATCGCTTTCATTGGTTTGCTGTGAATGTCGGTTCTTAGCGCATAAGTCAGCAAGACCCAGCCGGGGGGGTGAACAACAAAAAAACCAAACCAACAACCAAACAAACGAAAACTCAGCATATGATCGCTTCTAAACTATTGAGGGGAAAAAACATAAGGGAGAGAAAAAAGTACGCTTTGGATAACACCAAATTAGTTTGCTCTGCTATTGCAAAGGAAATTGCTTTGACTTCCTTTCTTTCTGATTTTATGCTCTATTTAGATTTCTCAAATCATGGGCAATAATGAATATGGAAAAAGTCCCACCTCATAAATTTCTATAATTAATACTTTTCATACACAGCATTACACAAGTCAAAGTAAGTAGTATCAGACAGATTGCACATTTTTCCTTAATAGAATTAAAAGTTTGGCAGCACTGTACCAGATCAGCACAAATACTCTGACTGTGCTGGTGCTACCACATCAGTACCAATAATAGAAAGTAAGAGCATCCCTGAGAGAAAGCCGTTAAAATAAGCCATATCTACATTACAAGGAGAGCTGATGCTAGCAGCTGCAGACAGCTTTCCTCTGGCAGAGCAGGAAAAAGGAGGCAGCCATTGCTGCTGCATGCACCAGACTTTGTGGGCTCAGTAACGAGGAGTAATGAGCTCCACCCTGGTGCAGGAGCTTTCAGGAACTGGAAAAGGATGTGGCCTCTATGGGCAAGTTTAGAATTCTTCACCACGTTGGGCATGGAAAGGCTTTTTCTTCTTTCTCCTCTTACGTTGTGGCAGCACTTTCAAAATCTTTATTTAGATGAAAAATAAAAGCAGTGGGTTCTACATGGTTTGAAGGGTACATAGATCAAAGTCCTGCTGTCTTCGCAATGTTCAGCCTTTTATTTCCCAGTGCTGACCCTCAAGTCAGGCAGTGCCACCAAACACACTTGTGTTCTGTGGTCTTTAACTCCTCTTCTGCTTACTCCTGACGTTTTGCTGGTCACGGCATTAAACACATAGAGTAGGAGGTCAGCAGCCATCTGTGGTGTTCTCAGGACACAGAAGTGATAGCCATAATGAGAGGCAGGTGGTGGGCCTTGATGTCACTATCCCAGCTGTTATTTTCTTGCCTTTAAAAAATTTTTACCGCTCCTTTTTTCTCTCTCTCTTTTTCCTTCAAGTCTTCCAGCCTCCAACTCTTTATTTTTTTCTTTCTCATTAAAAGACACGAAGTGATCAAAGCTACTATCCCTACTCCGTGCTGTTGGTAGAAAGAGGTTGCCTTCAAAAGCTTTCTAAAGACGTGCATTCCCAGCACATGGCGCCATCTGGGATGAGAGGAGTGGCAGGAGGAGTCCAAACCATCTTTCAAAACAAAAAATCCCCAACAGCACCCTCTTGTGCCAAAAAAGGTATCACAACCAACATCCAGCTAGCAAGCACAATCATACCTCCTGGGCAAAGGCTAACTACGCTTTAAAGTCAGTCTTACAGATTTCCTATCTCTGATTTCAGTGGAAGTACACTGGGAATTTTGGGCAGGAAGAAACAGTGTGAAATGGCAACAGAGATAGTGAAAGGACAGCAGATGCTTAGCGCTTCTTGCAGACTAGGAATTCCAAAGTGCAATTTTAACACAGTAATTTTAACACAGGTTCAAGCAGAGAGTAGAGGTCAACTCGTTTGTCTGTTGTTCCACTCAGCTCTGACCAACAGCAGAAGAAATATCTAAAATTTAGATCTTCCATGGGATTTTGTTTGTTTATTTTTTTCCCAGTAAAGTGTCTGAATGTTGATATACAGAAAAAGTAGGTGGTATGGGTCTATATGACAGGAATTGCACTTGAAAGAAGCCTTTTGGAACCAAATGAAAGTGTGACATTTCATGTATTCTCAGTACAGGAAGAAAATAAAGATAGAAGTGTAAAAACCCCTGCACACAAGAGTAGCATGCCTGGGGTTTCCATCAGCAATAGAAAAGGAATAGAAATTTCTAGCAATAGAAAACTACTGAGAAGGAAAGCAAAAGAAGAGAGATTAGGTAAGGCTTTGCTAGTTAGGGACCCAGCAAGGTTGCTGAAGTACTTCGGATGGGGTGGAGGATATAGAAGTGGAGCAACCCATACTGACTTAGAAATTACAAAGCATTGCCTAAAACTGGCTTTATGGAAACTAATTCCCTCATTAATTGAGCTTTATCTAATTATCTGCACTGTATCTTCAGCATTTTACTTTGCTGCTAGTGTCTCCTTTTAAAACACTAGAAAATTTAAAATAAAGTCTATCCATTAATGAAATTCCACATTTATGGCCCCTCCACAAGAAAATTTATCTGTGATTTAGGTACAACATGAGCTTCCACAGGCCTGTCCATTGGCTTTACTGGAGCTACCTCCCAGAACAGTATGGACCAGAACTTAGAAATTTTTCTTAGTCTTTGGCTTTAATCTTTGTTCCTGCCTCCCACAGACATTCTTCTTTGACAAGAGACTGAGATGCTTTGCATTGCTCTGTGGATCCCCTCACCTCACTGTTAATGTAAAACTACACAAGTACCTGTCCTCTTCCTTCCCCAAGCCCTGGGGAGCTAGGAGAGACACACACTCAGGCTTCCTTTTACCCATCTCTGTTCAATGCACCTAAGCTAATGAATAACTCACCTCTTTCCTACCTCCTGATGTCCCCTCAGGGCACACCTCCCCACCAGGTGAGGAGGGATGTGCTCACCTTGTAAATTCACCCCTGCACAGGCACCCTCCCCTCCCCTCCCCAGGACATCATCCCCGGCCCCTTCTCCATCAACCTGGAGCTCTGGTGGCAGCTGTTCTCACCATCCCCACCAGTGGTCTGTCTGGTCCTTGTAAGCCTGCCCTCATCATATATGGTTATCTATATGCTCTTTACTGACATCAGCTTGGGCACTGGGTCTAAGTTTATTTGGGATGGAAGAAAGGAAAGGTCAGATGCTCCAGGTCTCCAGTTCTGTTTTGGCAGGTTCATGCTCCTGCAAAGACATCCGGACAGGTCAGGGGTGTCCCAGTGAGGTCTAGGAGCCTGGCTTTATGGAGACATTTGGAGATGTATTTAACCGAAGGTGAGAACACCATTGACAAAGACTCTGTGGCCTGTTGCCATACCATAGTGTGTCACAGTAGTTTCTGAGTGGATACCTGAACCCCACTGTCAGTCAAAGATTTTATGAGGAGAAGGACTGATGCACAGAGGAGCTTAGGGAAGTACCTTAGGTGTTCTGCCTGCCTGTGGTTATGCCATCTCAAAGAGAGGGACGTTTGGGGCAGCAGTGGCTGGAGGAGGAGTGGAGAGCTGGTGGGAGCAGGGTGGGAAAAGGGAAAGGCAGGCGTCTGGGGGCCAGACAGTCCCCTGAGATTAGGCCACAGTCAGGGGCACGTTCTGAGTCTAAATCGACCCCATCACTGGCTTGCCTTTCCTTTTCTGCTTGTTTTTTTTTTTTTTCCTTGTAATTTCTTTCAATTCCAAGAAAGATGAAACAGAGGAGGCAAGTGTAAAGAGCATTAGTGGGCACTGTAGGAACATGCAGGAGGGATCAGTGCTGTGAGGATCAGAGGAACAAAGGAAAAGAACCATAAAAGATGGAGAATCCTAAAAAAGACATTACTGAGGGGGAGGGGGATAGAAGAAAGAGAGTCTAAAAGAAAAGACGAGTCATATAAAGAACAGTGCATCAAAAGAGAAGAACTCAAAAAAGTTCACAGATTTCAGGTTATACATTCCTCTCAGCAAAAAGGTAGAAAAGTAAGTTACATTAAACATGCCGTTGGCACACATTTTTTAAAAATAAAAGAGGAAGAGGAATAAAGAGGTGAATAAAAAAAGTTACATGAGTAGTGAAATGCCTCACTTATTTGATATATATGCAGAAGAGGCAGCCACAAGGTTAAGAGGAACAGTGGCAAATTGTATCTCTTTTGAAAGCTGACATTGGTGATGAATCTGAGAGATTTAGAAACCTAGTCAAATCAAAAAAAGACCCAATGAAGGTGAATGCAGCAGAATGTATTTTGGGAGCAAAGAAAAGGTACAATAAAAATTGTGCAAATGCCACTAACAAGGTAACATTTACAGTTGTGTCTTAATATTGTTTGATATTTACTGTCCATGTCCACACTTGTAAATAAGGACTATCGTCTAGCATTTGAACAAATTCTCTGAGTTTATTGCCACGGCAATTTCTCTTAACAATTTACATATACATATCCCTTATGGCAAATAGTGGTAATGGTACCACTCTCATTCATATATTTGTGCTGAAGAATGAGGCCAGCAGACTCCTCTCTCTGACCCACACTTAAAGACACCCACAGGTAAAAGGACGGCAAGTACTTCACAGGTTAGAATCAAAAAAGGAAAGTAGCCTTGGGAGAAGAGAAAGATGATCTGAAAAACAAGGATGCTGCTCAATGGACAACTGGAGAGTCAGCTACACAGAAAGGAGAACAACCATCCACTTTTTCATAGAATCATAGAATGGCGTAGGTTGGAAGGGACCTTAGAGATCATCTAATCCAACCTCCCTGCCATGGGCAGGGACGCCTCTCAACTAGACCACATTGTTCAAGGCCTCATCCAGCCTGGCCTTGAACATTTCCAGGGAAGAGCTATCCACAAGTTCTCTGGGCAATTTATTCCAGAGTCTTGCAACCCTTATACTGAAGAATTTCTTCCTAAGATCCAATCTAACCCTATTCTCCTTCAATTTAAATCCATTTCCCCTTGTCCTATCACTGGACACTCTTGTAAACAGTCCCTCCCCAGCCTCCCTGTAGGTTCCCTTCAGGTATTGGAAGGCAGCTATAAGGTCCTCCAGAGATTTCTCTTTTCCATGCTGAACAATCCCAGCTCCCTCAGCCTGTCCTTGTAGCAGTTTTACTGAAAATGATCTGGGCGTTGCCATGCCGCATAAGCTGGCACGATTCAGTACCGCAAAAAGGACAAGTCCCATAGATGCATGCACAGACAGAAGCACAGCAGTAGCCCTCTGCCTCCTCCTGTAGAACCTGTGAGGGAGCCCTGGAGCCTGTACTGGACACTGTAACACCCTCTCAGCCCAGAGGAGAACAATGAAGTCGCACAACACTTCAGAAAACACCAGTAAGAAAACCAAAGGAGGTTGTAATGTTGCAACATTACATGAGGCAATAAAGATTTAGTTTAGATATTAGGGAACAAACTTTGTAGTGGCAGTGATAATGGCTGGCTGGAGAGACTGCAGCCCTCAAGACAATGTCTGCACGAACAAAACCCATTTATTTGTACACGTGTCACTTGAGGGCTCCACAGACCAGAACAGCACAAGGAGGGGGAGCCTGGCCTTAGAGGGATTGTCCTCTCTCTCCCCCTCTGCCTCTTTGATACTGGGACTTCAGCCTATCTTCAGCTCAGATGAGACAAAAGCATTCATCTGTTCAGCACAGTCAGATCAAAAGGCAGATTGGTATGAATCACAACCACTTAATAATTTGCTTAAATGAATTGTAGACACGGAATATGTTCAAAGAAGTTGCTGATAATTTCCCTTGAACATTCTGGGATTAAAAGTCTTCTCTGAAAACTTTCAAAACCTGCCCGGATGCGTTCCTGTGTGGCTGCCCTAGGGGATCCTGCTCTGGCAGGGGGGTTGGACTGGATGATCTCTAGAGGTCCCTTCCAAGACCAAACATTCTGTGATTCTATGATTCTATGAAAACCTTATTTAATATAGATCTATATAGCTATTAACTTTTGTTTAGCAAAATGTATGCACCCAAGTTAATAATTCCAGCGTTAGTTCTATGCACAGTATCCCTAGCTAGACGGGACATTAAAAATATGGTAATTTTAAAACCTAAATTCAAACAACTATTAATCACTTGGTTTGAAGATAAATAATTGGAAGAGCCACAAATAAATCACTGGCCATTCCCAACTCCTCATTCCAGTTAATTATAGAAAAAACAACCTTCCCTCACTTCACTTGTCTGCTTTGATTTTATTTATTTTTTTAAAATAAATAACCATACTAAATGCATTCCTATAGGTCTTGTTTTCTGAAACTGGTTTTTGCCCTCCAGTTTGTGATTTCTTGGGGAGCTATTTGGTGTTTATGTCTCACATTTTCAAACAGTATTAGAAGTGCAATTTGAAAAAAGTAGGTCTAGATGTTTGGTATTAATTGCTTTCTAGCTGAAAAAAATGCTGTTGTTGGGGTTTAAAGGGCCAGTCACAGTTCATCTTGTCTGATTTTTTGGTTCTGACTCTGCACAACTGTGGCCAACAAGCTAGTGATCCACCAGCTGCATTCAGCTTCTCTTGCTCTTAATTCCTCCATTCTCCAGTTCTCCTCCCTTGTCGGTTCTGTTCTGTTCTGGTCACCACAGTTCCCATTTCTTAGTCCTGTATTCACCTTCAGCTCATTATTTTTTGGCCGGCCCTCCGCTACTGTTTCAGTTTGGCATTTTGCAAATTTTCCCATCACTGTTTAAGGCCATTTTGCTCCCTCTTTGGTTTTGTAGGGTTGAAGGTCAGCTTTTAATTGCACCTTACAGAAGAATAGGTGAATATTTTGCAGTTGTCAGTTAGGTGCCAGGGAAGCTGCCATCTCTCCCACTGGCCATTTTCCTTCCAAGTCTGGTCTGGGAGCACAAAACCATCTCACAGGTGCAGCAGCACCAGCAAACACTTCTTTCCTCTGTAAGCACAGAGCTGTTTTATGCACAAGCATGCACGAATGAAAAAGACTGCCTGATGAATGCAAACTCTCACATGGACGTTCCCAGCTTCAGGTGGTTATTTTAATCAATATTACAATTAATATCACCCAATGCAGTGTGTTTTCAGCTTCTTGGGCAAAGCCAGGAGGTGCTGATTGATGTCTCTTCCCCCAGAGACAAGAAGTGTGGTCCCTTCAGATTGGCTTTCTTTTTCAGTCCTTTTTTCCTCGGCAGATTGGTGGCCTTGCTGAAATTATTAACAGGTATGCCCCTCTGTAACCAAAGTCACATTTCAGCTATTTGGTGGTTGTGCAAACATGCCTCAATATGAGTTAATCTTAATTCTTGGCATTGGATCTTCATATACATTTGAAGACAAACATTTAGCTTTTCTCTGTTGGGAAGGAAAAGGAAGTTTGTGCCTGCTTGAGGTTTCCAGTCCCAGTGTTGTATCACTGGCAGGTGACAGTGATCAGGTGAAGTATAAAAATATTGCAGACAAATCCTTTAAAAATAAATTAATTGTAGGACAGATTTTGTTTGGGTCAAATTCACTCATGTAACAGTGGAATTGCATCACTTTAAACTAAGCTCACATGAAACCTTAACACAGCTCCTTGACTACCTTGAAATTCTTGTTAGTAATGTGTATTTTTACTTTACAGACATTGTGTTAAATCCTGTGCAAATACAGGGAAAGGCAGCTGTCATTCAGTAGAGACTTCATATTTATTGAAATGAATGAACTAGAATGAGTACAAAATATGATCAGCAATAAAAATGCTCCACATTATTTTATTGGCCAGCTGGTGTTGCAAAGTGATTCAGAAAAAAAATTCTTAGGGTAAAGTTTCCTGAAATACCTACTGCATGAATTTGAAACATGAGTTATTCGAAGGGAATTATTCTTCAAAGCAGACACTGGTATCTAATTAGTTAACTCCTGAGGCAAAACCAGCAATATACCAGCTGATGCAATTGGTGGCAGCAGGAGTTTGGAAATAAATATCTCTATTTGGCACTGAGAGGGGAAACGGAGCTCAAATTTCTGTGGATTGCCTGGCTCAAAGTTCATGCCTCAGAGCTCGCATTTCTGTGGAAAAGGAAAATTAAACTTCAGAGTCTAAGAGCTGGCGTTTAGTGTGGCTATTTATTAAAATTCATCTGGCCTCCCTAGACTGTGAATATTTTGAGTTGCCCTAGATGGAGCTGTTGATAAAATCAGGTTCTCACGGGGCATCTCCACTATTTTCTGACAAAAGCTTGGTAGAATTGTGCTAGCAAAAACTGAGACATTTTAAAGCACTGATTATCATCCTAGCTAGAAACCAGAAGCACAGTGGCATGTGAAAACAAAGAACAAATGAAAAAACCCAAACCTCCAGAAACCTCAACTGAGCAAAAACCAGAGAACAGACATTCATGGAGATTTATAACGTGTTTTGTCCTGGGTTCATTCAGACTCCTTCTTTAGAGATGCTGCAGTCAGGGCTATGGCTGCACCAGGCTACCCGACCGAGCCAGCGGGAAAGCAAGTGCTCTGTGACTGTTCCATGTGGTGTGGGTGTGGGCGGCGTGTGGGAGGGTGTGCATTTTTAGGTTTGATAGTCCCTTTGAAACAAGATTCCTGTTCCTCAATATCAAACCAAAGTCGGTATGACAGATGGTACCAGAGTCGGCTGCCCTGAGACTATCCTGCACATTGCTAAACAGCCTTGTTTGTCCTGTGCACCCTACGATGCCCTGGAGGTATCAGCACTTTGCCATTTGAATTAGTTCCTGTCATCGCTCTTCTACTCAGAGGTTCTGCCTACTGTCCTTACATCGTCTCAGTTTAGCTTCAGAAGCTCTGCATCTGTCGTCTCACGGGCAACCTCCACATGCTCTCATAAGCCTGTCAGTGGGCCTCTGTGCTACAGACCCCAGCAGTGCCCACACACCAGCACACCTGAGCAGAGCCCTTGATGTAAAATGGCAGCCTCCTGCCTTACTACCCAAGGTGTGCCCTACAGACAGCATACTTAGCATTCCCAAACCACTACTTTTTCAGCTTAAAATGGTGCACAGTATCACACGTGACAGAAAGAAAATACTGTCCTTCCTATTTAGCAAGAATTCACTCCTCAGCCAGCTTTGTTCACGTATGTTCCTATGGAAATGCAGTTCAGTCGATCCGGTCTTGAGCAGCGACCGAGTCGCTGTGCAGGCTGCTCTGTTACAGAGCGGGTCTAGCTTAAAGCAAGGTTTGCTTATGTGATGATGAGCAAGCTGGAAAGGTCTCTGTGCTGCTAGCTTGAAAGAAGGAAAATAAAAAGTAAATGATTATCAATAAAGTGTGTTTGATTAGGTGTCACTGAGAGAAAGAAAATGCCATTTCATGTCACTTTTTAGAAAGCACAAGGTGTGTAACTTTCGAGGATGATTTTGCTCTTGACTAATCTTCAAATTCAATATTAAAATCTCAAACTTCCCAAAGGAAAGAGATTCTGCATCTTTTAATGAAAGATAAAACAACAATATAAACATACACAAATTTACAGAGAAAGGATCAACTTTAATACATCTGGAGTAAAAGGTGTTCTTTTTTAAATATGGTATAAAAATAAATGCAAGAAACATTAACAGAGAATATACAGACAACAGACAAAGACACAGGCTTTCTTTCTCAATGTGAATACATCAGTGAAATGAAACCTTCTGTGCTAATTTATTGTGCAATAAATGTGATGCCATATGTATATTTATTAATATATGCATTTTTTACATTTCTTCCAGTTTTTGATTGACGTATTTTTTTAATAAACTGTGCCTAGCAGAAGCTTTTTTTTCACTGTACTTGAGCTTGCAGAAAATAAAAAGACACAGATCCAGCTTGATATGAAGGAGGAAGTGAGCAGACAGTTTTCGAAATGGAGGCATCGAAAGGCTAGAGAGTCCCTCGGAGTCTGTAATGCCTTAGTATACACAAAAGAAAACAAGTCAGGTCCTTGCTCATGCAACATCTTGTTCTACTGTCCTCTGAGTCAGGCAATCAGTGAGCTACAAAGTATGTATAATGATTTGAGTCTGCTTCCATGCTACAAGGTGATCCTTTTAGTAGGACTGCACTAGACTGGTTAACCTCTTTGATGTGAGCGATTTCCCCTGAGGAAAAGATAAAAACAAAAAACAAAAACAGAAAACAGAGGCATGATCACTGCAGACCTGTTCATCAGCAACCACTCAGTGTTGCCACATCACTGTCAAATAACTAGGGGCATCAACTGGAGTCTGTCAAATCTTAAACTACAGGAAGCCCTGATGCTTGAATACCTGCACTGCCAGCCAGCCAGCCAGGTTGTTTCATAGAATGAGCCAGCAAATTGAAAGGGCATTTTGGAATGAGATTGGTTTTGGCTGAGGAGAAGCTAATGCTGAGGTTTTTGCTGTCGGCCATATCCAGAACTCGAAGAAGGCTACTACAAGCTACAGTGCCTTGTGCTACCAAGATGAATGTGCAAACTGCAGTAGCTCTGTCGCAAAAGACAAAGAGCTACTTAAAAGTTAAGGTAAGAAAGAGGCAGATTGCATATAGGCAGGAAAGCAGCTTTTTCATGAATGCAGCTATTGGTTTGCTGAGACCATATTTACTATTTGTAAGGAACATTGGTCAGGTATAGTACTTGTGACTGCGTAACACTGCTTTGAAGATGTTCAGATTTCTGTATTATTATTTTCCTCATCATTCCTCCTGTCGCAAGGATGATGTTTCAGTTTTTTAGCAAGTTCTTTTAATAAGCTGTGACTGTCACACAAGAGTTAGGTCTACGGTGTGAAGAGGATAGTATGTCACCGCGGAATATTTCAGGCAGAGTTCAGCTTTATCTGAGCCAGACAAAAGCCATGAAACCACATAACAAGAACTAGTTCTCCTAAGGCCACACAAATGGAATTAGCTCTCTTAGGGCAACCCTACTGTGGCTCTGACGCAACAGACCCTGCACAGCAAGCTTACATCACTCTTTGAAATATCACCAGCATACCCTGACAATGTAACACAAATAGACCATAAAACATGAAATAGAAAGTGGCTCTGTCTAAATCTCCAGTTAGATATTTAATACTTACATTTATTGTATTGGTCATTTTAATTGCACAACTCAGAAAAATCAAACTGATTTCAAGGAGACTACTGTAAGTATGGTGAGATGTTTCTTTTTCTGCAGTAAACGGTAAATTAACTTATTCTGCCTTATTAATGAATTGTTAGGGCCTCTGCTGTATTATAATTCAGTGGAATTACACAGTTTAATCTCTATTGTCATTATCAATTATATTCATGCTCACAGGGATCTGCTAGTTGGTTTCAAGCATTTGCTCAGATGCAATATGTCAGAGTGGGTCTTCCCAAAAGCAAAAATAACTATTTTATTATTTGTGCTCTGAAAAAGCAAACTGAACAAATTAGGATGAATATTTCCCATACAATATAATATGGAAGGGAACTCATAATCTGCGATGTTGATTTAGACTACTCATCCATCAGGTTCATCATATCACCCAACAGTATTAATACTCACTGCTTCGAAAGCTGGAAGGTCTCTTTCCTGGCACACTTGCTTTCCTGTGTCTAGCTTTAACTCTGTTACTTTCCACCTACATTAAATTTGCAGCTTCTTGACACTTTTAAAGCCTTAAAGTATGTTTTCCTCTAATGTAACAGGTAAACGGTTATAGTAAGACACCTTTTCTTTTTAAATCGCCAAAACCATCTCAGCAGCTGTGTGGGACTGGAATAAAATTTAGTGTCCAAAATTAAGTGTTCTTTTAGGTAAGTCATGATAGCCAGCCTTGGACATAATCCTAGAAAATATTTAGCATATGTTTGCCTTTGTCTTTCATTAAGTTATTTAATTTTACAGATCTACAGGCCAGGCTAGTTTCTGTAAATATGTATGAGTTCCCTTTAGTACTTAACTGCAAAAGGCAGTTAATTAAAACAATTAAACCAGGAGGTTTTTATTGTCTCATTAAAACAATTTTCTCAGTGCTGCATTGGAAAGCTGTGCAAGCTCTTGTAGGATAAAGCCTGTAAAGTAGTTTTTTTTATTTATAACAGTTGATTATTTAGGAGTTGTAAATTCCCTGGAATTTTTAGATGAACCACAACTAAAATCCAGCATCTCAGGAAAGAATTGTGATACCACATAAACTAGGAAGCTTTGACCTAAAAGCAAAGCAAGAACTAGTTGTTAATTAGTTGATCTGACTTGTATAATATTATTCTAGATACTATTTGAATTTTCCCCTACAGGCACAGTGAACTGTTATGATAATTTTTTTCTGTATTCTACATCACTGGGTGTTGCTGCTCTTTGGGTACTTTCTCTCCTAAATCCGATAGCGATCAGGATTTCTGTGGAGGGTCCTCTCATCCACCTCCCCTCCCTGCCTCAAAATGTTACACTTTTGATAGATACAAAGTCTCCATCTGAACAGCGTATGCTCTTTTTCCAGGTATTAATAGTTCTAATTTGTCTTATAATTGGAAAAGTGACAGCTCAGAAGATACACCCTCCTTAAGAGATCTTCTTCCATGTTTGTTCTGAATCATGCTTACTTCTATGATTGGGAAAATAAGCTTTTACTACACAGAATCCACAGCAACCCCAAACACAGAATTATCCCACCTTCTTATTCAGATCTGGAGGGATTTGCTATTTTCCAGTTTACTGAATATTTCTTTTAAACTCTGTTCTAGAGTATACTCTTACTTTAGCTCTGTTTGGTTGGGTTTTATAATTATCACTTTCAGGAGATTTCCAGATTTAGTCAATTTACAGGCTGATGTAAGGAGATTCCTTGTGAATCACAATTTAAGAGCTGAGCCTAGCTATTTCTTTCAGATACAGTGTTAATAGCATTTCCATAAGCCAAATTTTGATTTGGGAAACTACATCTAACAGGCTAGTGTTGAGAGGTGTTGCATATGAGTCACCACATGTAGGAAAATGTTTCCTGTGCTAATGAGATCAGGGAACAACTGGAAGAAAAGTCAGAAGAATATTAGATGTTTGTCTGAGGAATGAAAAGAGATCTTTAATATTTTCAGTATAGCCTTGCCATTAATGTTTAAAAGTATATGGCCAAATTCTAAAGAGAATTAGGATTTTTGGCTGCAGAGGTGCACTTTGGACATAAGAACTGAAACTATTTAACAATTTTACTAATAATACACAAGCCAAACTGAAACCCCACGTATACCCTGAAAAGGGAGTTGGAGTATGAGGAGGTAGCACGGCAGTTGGGAGTGAACAAGTACATCTAAGATTACAAAATCAATTGGCCCCAGCATTCAATCTCTACCTCAGTGTATTAAATGTTTAACACAGTTGTCCGTCCAAATATACTTTTAGAAAATTTAGGGGGAAAATTACAAAACCATGTACAGATGTGTGAGCTGCTAAACACAAACATTCTGACTATTTATGCAGCATGACACCAAACACCTCAAATATTCCAGTAAAGTCAGCAGCAACCTCAGTACATATATGGCTTATAAGAAATAAGTGTGAAATTTATATAGGGGCTGGAGCTGAAATGTATAGTAGAGAAAGATCAAGTCTTTTCCTTTTAGAAGATTAATTCTTTTCCTTTTGGCTAAGGAACCTCAGTGGCCCCTTTTTCATGTTTCTTTATTGCCAGAGCAGATGCTACTCCCCAGGATGGATACTGGTAGAACTAGAAATGAGAACGCTGTGCACCTGACCAGGTGTAATAAAGAAACAATGTGAACCCGGCTGTGAGCAAAATGAGATGCAGAGCGAGAACCGACCCTCCTTGCTCCCACCATTCCCCACCTGCTGATGCGTGACACACCTGCAGCACACCAGCAGCTTGGCCGGCATCGGCAGGGAAAGCTCCCAGGTGACATTGCCATGCACCACACACAGAGCCAGGATATAAACAGCCCTTGAGAGATCCACAACAGGAGAGGCACAGCAGCAGAAAAAGTAAGTCCCTTTCCAAGATTAGGCAGCCCTTGCTCCTCTGGCACAGGAGAATTGCTTTAGAACCGCTCAAGGGGGCAGGATGGAGCTCCGATTTCCACAGCAGCACGGGACGTGCAGGTGCACTTCTCTTTCAGATGTGAGGAAGGGGAGGAGGTTAGCATTTACTGAGTTTGGAGCACGAGTTGTCACCACAGCTGCAGCACCAAGTGGCTGCATGGGCAGCAAGATCCTTCTGCCTGTCATGGGGATTTGCAGTCCTTTCTTCATTTCTCATTAGGGCTGTGCTGTTTCCTGGAGCGGTCCCCAGACAGGAGGCAGTGGCTGAGCAACTGCGTTCCTATTTTGGCTCACTCCAAGTCAAGTAACGCTCCCAATTTTTTTCTCCTTTCACATTAATCTTTACATTTTCTGATGAGCTACTCTAATTTGTGATTAACCTACAAACTCTTGCTAGATGAGTTAGTTTGACCTTGAATAACCATCTGAAGCATAGGGTAAAACAAATACAGTATGTTTCCTAGGCCTGACCCCTCAGGTTTCTATATTTCTCTGCAGTTTTCATTCCTGTAAATTGCTTAAGACTCAGGTAAATGTGTGTCAGCTGGGAAATGGCAGAGCACTGTGTTTACTACTCAGAGGCGAATTATAAAGTGCTCAATAATAAATACTACATATAGCAAATGCCAGCCTGCTATTACTTTACCTATATTGTATGTGAACGCAGACCTGTTCCTATTGTCTGCTACAGAATGCCAAAAGCATTAGCATTTTTGCACTATAAAATCTACAGAGCAAGCCAAATAGCCAGTGTTTTAAGCTGAGCATGTAGGGCCTTCGTAAAGTGCATTAATTCATTGAAAGTTTTCTGGAAAGAAAACTGTCCAATGTCAAAGAAATGCAGAGCTTAGCCTAGGGGTATTTTTGTGTATATAGCTCCAGTTTTATTTCTTTCCCCATCAGACTAGAATAATGACTAATTATATTTGGTTATTTCCAATTAATTCAAAGATTAGTACAGAGGGATTGCCCTTATAAAGTTTCTAAACTTTCTGGTTTAACAAATGCTTTCTGTAGCAAGTTTAACCCACTTTCAATCATCACTGATCAGGAGCCTCTTATTTTCTCTGTCTTAACAAATCAGGTTATGAATTACAAGGCCATGTTCTCAGGTTTGGTCCCTAGACACAACCCTGCTTACTGGGGTTTTTTTTAAGCACCTCAGATAGAAAAAAATGAAGTCTAATTTAGTTCATTACAAACCCACTTTGATACAAGTGAGAAAAAAACCAGTGAGAATTAGTCTAAGTTTTCTAAACCATCAGAGGAGAAAAGAAACTGCAATTTTCATCTTACTAAATCATTCAGAGATGACAGCATTTATCCAGGTTTTAGGAGATCTGCCTCACACCGGTTTTCTCTATTAATCAGAACAAATCTATACGACAGTCCCTCACTTCACAGTTGAACAAGTTAATCAGTACACTGTAGGGTATTCTGAGAAACATTT
Organism: Apaloderma vittatum; assembly: GCF_000703405.1. Taxonomy (NCBI): domain Eukaryota; kingdom Metazoa; phylum Chordata; class Aves; order Trogoniformes; family Trogonidae; genus Apaloderma; species Apaloderma vittatum. The sequence continues at coordinate 15,358 of NW_009702854.1, forward strand.
CCCTCATTCCTGCGGGTTGGAACCACAGTACCAAGGCAGATAATTACATATTATAAACTCAGCATAACTGAGAACAAGAATGGAAGAACAAAAATGCCTGGTGGCAAGGGGTCCTGGGGCAGTGGTTGATGTGAATGCAGTTGTCATGGAGAAGAGGTTTGCACTGGAGCATCTTGACATTCTGGATTAATATGCAAACCTCAGAGCTGCTGATCTAATACAGAATACAGATCTAGCAGTGACGTGTTTTACTTCCATACCTGACCCGACTTGACAGACTCCACCCGGATTCACAGGCAGCAGTTTGAGGAAAAGCAAAACCACAGGTTTTATTTTATAGCTTGCTCTGTGAAAAAAAGAATTGCCGTCTTCTACAGAAGAAGTACTAGTGCTTCCCATGCAGAAATCCTTGTTCCCTTTCTAGCTCACAGCTGGTTTATTGGCCTGCCTTGCATCTCTGGTATCCTGCTGTTCTGGTACTTCTGCCCTGAGAGTAACACGATGAAAACCAGGAACGCCTGCAGGGCGTAGTGCTCCAGTGTTTGTGCGCAGAACCGCTGGTTTATCAGTGACGCTGCTCTGAGAGGGATTATCGCAGTCATTATAGTGCCTCCCAGTCTGTCTTCACTTTTTCCCTTTTTGTGCTGTACTCTGCTCACGTCTGTCTGCAGCTTTTTATTTCTCTTCTTACAGCCACCTGCTTACACACTCGCTACCATAACCAATTCCTGATCTGCGGGCTGGTTAAATTCCCACAAATAAACACAGTTATTGCAGCTTGCCAGGCCATGTGACTGGGAAAAAGCCTGGCTCTCAGAGGCCCCAGGTGTACTACCTACTCTCTACGCTCTCTTTTATTAACACAGGCTCTTTCATTAATATGGAACTTCCCATGTAATTATTATGTATAACATTATCACGTACAATGTTGTTTTATAGATCAACCTGCTTAGACAACACACAAATCACACTGCAACATGCGATGGCAACACCACCATGCAAAATATAGGGGTTTTTGTTTCAAACACTGGGATAGTTTCCTTTTGTGGCTGTTTATTTACTTTTTAGTGTCCTTTACTGATTTTGTCCCATTGAATCCAAATTTCTTCCTGATTACAGTGGATTCAAAACATATTACAGGAAGCCTTTACCTATAAGAAAGTAGTTAAAGAATTACAGTTTTGCTTTAACATGTGAGATATTCCCACAGCCTCACAAAACATTTGTTTCTTTTTTTGATTACTAGAAAGCATATATATATATAGAATACTTGAGGAAATACTCTTAAGCCTCATGATACAGGAGGCAGTTTCTGAGAACTGCTTCTCCTTCCCTAGAAACTAAAAAAACAAAAACCATGATCTTTGCTGAAAGCTCTCATATTTTTCGTTTCAACGCACACAGCTCCACTAACCAGGTCACAGAGAAAGCCACAGATGCACACACACACATATGGCAGCATCACCTGCACAATTCAACAGACAATGCAGACAAACTTGAGTATAATCCAAGATCTTTCTACCTCTTTTCATAACAGGTTAGTGCTCGCCCTCAGTGTTGGTGTACAGTTTTTATGGCATGGAAAAATAGGGATGTTTCTGCCCTACAAAAATAAATGCGTTGAGTGCTTTAGTTTGAACTTTCACAATGTAAAAAAAAAAAATCCATAGAAACCGGCTAAGTAAAAAGAATCCCACATATCAGGAAATCAGTGGAACACTTGGCAGGTGGCAAGAGAATGCCCACAGCAAATCCACCACCTTTCATTTTTTTTTTACCTTAGTGAAATAGCTTTCAAAAATCATATATTAAAGAAAATCAGTTCTTGTAGTTCATTATCAAAATGAAACTCCAATCAAACCCTTGCGCATCATCAGTATGAATTCTTTGGTCCTGAAGAAGCTGTGCTAGACATTAAGGAAGATGGGGAAGTTATTATTTTTTACTTTTCCTTGTGCCCAATTAAAAAATAATGGGACAAACTCTTTTTTAGTAGAATAAAAAGGAGACAGGATGGAAATCCAATGTATTCAAATTGTGTTAGACTTAGTATTTTGGGATGCACCAGAAAAAGGAACAACATCAAGCAGATTTTCACTGATTCTTTACTACAATTTATATTAAAAAAAAAAAGTTAGTAATTTCATGCTTCCTAATGGAAAAAAAGCATGGCTCCCAACCATTCCTCCACATGTGACTATTGAGGTCAGTGGGAAGGGGACTAGGAAGGTGGGGTTATAATGAAAGCACATTATAAAGCTGTCATTCCTAGGAAAACTTACAAACTGTGATGAATATACTTTTAATTGTCAGCTTAGAGAAGCTAAAAGGGAGAGCAGGGATCGGTGAGGGAAAGGGGAGAAGGATGTCCCATCAAGTTTACTAGTCTTCCAAGGCAACAAACTTACCACATTGCGTGTGAATTTCTCAAAAGATGTTCGACGATCCAGAGTGTTTTCCAACTTAAATTAAAAATTAAAAAAAGGAAACAAAAAGAAAAGGAGGGGAAAAACAAAAGCAAGAAAAAATGGAGTAGAAAAGAAGGATTGATGAAACAATGGACTGCAAAACAAAGTCTGTATAAATCAGGAAGCAAACACAGGTATGAAGCTGTAATATGACTCTGCAAAATGGGATGGGCAAAGCAGATACAGTATTCAACAAAATAATTTTTCATGGAGATCAAACTGGTTTGATTTAAAAGAATAACTGAAAACAAAAAGAAATAATGAAGTGCACATCTTGTGTTAATGAACTGACATTCACAAACTTAAGGACTTCACACGGACAGTTGTAGCTTTCTGGTATTTTCAACATCTCTTTCTATATTGGATCTTCAGAAATCAATGTTTGAACAAAAAAACAAAATCACACAGTACTTTCATATAAATTTAGGCTGCAATTATAAACAACAGAACGTTACGGTGTTAATAACTACCTTGTTCCAGTAACGATCAGGGCCCTGATTTTGCAAGGCACAAGGCTGCCAGCTGACTCTAGGAGATTACTATTTAGAGCCCGCTACTAAAATTATTTATCATTATAGAAATTTGCATTGCACAAGCTGCTCCACATACTGTGGGTTGTATCTATTCAGAACTGATTCCATAATCTGGATTTTTCTAAGCAAATATTACATACCAAGACATGAGCCTCTGTGTGCAGAAGTGTGACATGATCAGTCTTTCAAGTCAGACTCCTAGCCTACTCAAAACTATTCACGTAATAATATGGAAATAAACAGAATTAAGAAGCCCCTATATTTATTGTTGAAATTAGAAGTTATTCATATGAATAAGATTGTTTCTAAACACATTCTGTAGCTTTTATAGGTGGAACAAAGAGAACAACAATTATTACATAACCAAACTTTCAAACATGAAAGACTATTCTGGGATTTTATTTTATTTTTTCAATGTATTTATAAAGCACTTTGCAATTTAAGGTGCTTCGTAACAGAGAAACAGTACAACATGGGATGTAAAAATAAAAATAAGTTTTGCTAGATTAACTTATTGAAACATGCCCACATGCAGGATATATACACATATATATATATTGAACTCCTGTGTGTACGTGACCCTCCAAACACGCCAAGCTGGTCACCTACCAGATATCCAGTTGCACTGGCACAGGGGAGAGAAGACTGAGTATTGTTGCAAACATAACCACTGCTTTGCACAGTGGCAAGACAAAGGCAAGATGGACCAATACCTTTTTCTTGGCCTGTAGCAGCTCCTGGTAGGCACTGGATCGTATAAAACGAGGATAAGAATCACTTTTCATCAGTTTGTAAATGTGCTCCTGAAAGGGAAAAAAGGAGCTGTTACTCCCGTAAGAGAAGATGTATGTAAAATAGGAGGCAGTCACATATGTTTTAGTTGTGAACACATACCAGTTAACGCTGTTTTGAATAGAAAGTCTTACGGGACAGCAGGTTGCAATTCTGAAGTGTTCTCTATTCTTAGAGCAGAAACCCCATCTATGTGTTATGTATAAAGAACACAACAGACCTTTCTTTAATTTATGCTCCCTATTTCACTTACTGAATTATTTTTCTAAGAATTTATGACTGAGTTCTAACTTTAGGCCCAGTTTCAAGCCTCCCCTACATTAGTCAGTTTAGCTAAGTGACTAAATCAGGAGCTGTGGAGCCTTCTTCATCAGATTCCTTGAATTAGTTTCTGGAGGTGCTTTTCTGACTTCACAGGCTGGGAAAAGGTACTTGGTTTCTAATTCAGCACCACAAATAAATGCTTATCCCCTGGCTACTCTTGAAAACACCCTTTGATAGATGTTTACTCTGCTATCCAGCTGACAATATATAAAGGAAAATACATATGCAAATTGAAAAACAGTTCCAGGCTAATCTAATTTACAAGATATTTATTCTTCGGAGGCATATGAAAATTCGGAAGCTCTTATCCAGAAAGTAAATGATGCAGGCAGTTTATAAAGCTTTTATTTCTGGAGCATTCTCATTTCTGTAAAATATGAAAAACTAAAAATCTGTGATGAAGGACACTTTATAATTCTAGTTCTAATGTTAGGAAAGAGATTTGAAGAAAAAGAATCGAAATCACACAATCATAGGAAATACTCTCAAAAATATAGTTAAAAAACTCACTGAATTGTATTAGCTATTTTAATATTCTTACTCAAACTACCTTTTACTATAGGAAAGTTATAGCAATCAGGAAACAGCAAAAAATGTAAATAAATACAGTTTTTCAGATTGATACTGCATAAAAACAGTGATTAGAAAAAAAAAACAAGCCACCTTGCTTTAAAATTATGGCAAGGTAAAATTTCAGCTGATTTTAAATTTTTGTTGTATTAGAAGCTCCAGAAATAATTCAGAGTGCCTTTCATTGTATTTCCTGCATTAAGCAGAGAAATTCTGGCGTATATTAAGAACTTGGGCTAGTTTGAAGAGTTTTTATTCCGCTCAGTTTCTAAGAAAGCAATCAATGCAGCCAACAGAGAACAGAGAGCAGAAAGGACTGTGCTCCTGTTGTACATATCAATGGTGATGGGCATTAAAATGTTATTTCTGTGCAAAAAAGCCCACTGTAAATGCAAGAATAAATTAGGCTGTATTGTTAATGTACACGTTAGTGGGGAATTGAAGCTGGATATTATTTAGTACCATCAGTCTATTTTTACTTATGTATCAGTCTCACTTGACATGGAGTTCCATGGTGCCACCTTTTAAGTCCAGAAATGCTTTTCAAAATGTTTTTAACCAAAATTAAATGACCTGCTGACTGCCAGAATGACTTACTAGTGGTCTCTTTCCCCACTGGCAGGCCATAAACCACCTTTCACAGTGGCACAGCCCTACCCCTGACAAAACCCTTCCACTACAGGTGGGGCGTTCTGTAAAGGTCCTCAGGCTTGAGGGCAGAACAGGGCAGGTACAGTCTGTCCCCTTTGCACAGAGAAATAGAGGCTTCCAGGTTCAAGTTGTATCCTGAACTGGATCAAACAGGCAGAGGTCTGTCAGGAGGAAAAGTCCTGCTAGCATAAAGACTGAATACTTCACATCTTTCATAAATGAATGGAAAAAAATCATCTGGAAATAACTGCTGTTGAACATTTACACCTATTAAAAAAGAATAAAACTGAATGCGTGCAAGGAATTTAATGGTCCTTTACTGACTCCACTGCAAAGACATGTTTTTTTAAAATCCTTTAATCTTGCTAAATTGTTTATTTGTGCAGCTTATGTCTTTGCTATATGCAGCATTCCTAAATCTCCAAGAGGTCAGCAAAAACTATGTGTTTGGCTTAATGTAGAGTACTTCAGAACAGTAGGTGCAATGTTGTGCCTAATGAAAACTTTAGCATTGCATCATAGGTTGCTATTCCCATAATATCAAAATGAAAAGATGGTAGGATTATTCTCCCTCTTATTTAGGGCAGAGGCACATTCCCAAAATGTAGAAAGCTCCTGGTTCAATTCCCTTCTCTCCTTTGTGGGACTTGGAGCAGTCTCTCCTCACTCCCAAGATGATGACCTGGTAATCAAGCTGTAAGAAATTCTGCAGGAATATGATCTCAATCTCTCCTTTTGACACTATTTCACTTTGCATTAATAATTAGTTCTGCTAGTTCTACTGCTTTGACTGTGAATCCAATTCTTTTCTACTGATTTTCTCGGAAGTCAGCAGAGATGAAATATTAAGTTATAAGTTGCACGAAGCATTGTATTTAATGCAGAAGTACTTGTTATTTCTTCCGAGAAAAATTGAAATTGGCATTTTACTCCTTTGGTTTTTTAACTTTAACTTCCAGTCTCAAAAATATAAATATTTTCACAAATCTAGCTTTGGTCAGAAGTATCTTTTGATGGTGGTATTTGAACTGTAACTAAATCAGACTCCCAATAAGACATTTACAGACTGTTCTTTAACTGTTTATTGAACTGATTATTGAAGAGCAGATCTTTAGGATCTTTTCCCCATGTTGCAGTTTAATAACGTATAGAATATACAAAATCCATGAAATACGATACTTCTGCATAGGCTGTTCCAAAATGCTATTTTTCACATGAGTCATATTCTTTTCATGATGGGAACCTATGACTCCTGTAAATGATAACAACACTTTCAGACATGCATTGAGAGAATGAACACTTGAGCCTGTATCAAAGTAAGTCTTTCAGGGACAGATGAGAATGAGAAATCAATGCGTGTGGGGCTGAAGCATTTCTCTTACTGTAACTGAATAAGAAAATTAAGAAAACAGGCACATGAAAATATCATTTTCACTACACTATATGCTTTGCTCTATTTGAAGTCTATTTGAAAACTCTGTACCAGGCACGGAAGGTTCAGCAATAGCTTTAGAAATTCACAGGCCTCATGAAAGAAAGAATGTTATCCATTTGCATTGCCAAAATGGCCTGTTAGGAAATAGAGCATTGCCATTTAATTCCCAAATATACCTTGTTTTATGTATATAGATTTCACTAGCCAGTATTCTATTTTAAATGTCCCTAAAGAAGCTTGCAAACTGACCTGAGCATCTTCAAATGTGTATCTTCCAGGGTCCTTCACATTCTGCGTGGTTTTGTCATAACTTTTTGAATCTAGATTGATAGCGCTGGGTGCACCTGGAGCAAGAAATTCTTGCCAGATTTCTTGGACGCGAGCAGGAACTTCACGGATAGGCCTCTTCTTCAGGTCTTCTACTGCTAACCAGAACCTATGGCACAATATAGCATCTTGATTTCCAATAAAGTATAATCATTAACAAAGTGCTCACACTCTGCTCTTAAAAAAATGAGGTAATCAAAGCTTTTCATCTAAAAAATGCTAAAATAAACAAATTCTGTGATTTTATGTTGGGATCAGCATTCTGGTATACTGTCTCAGGCAACCAATCTACCTCAAGAAGAAATTGTTACAAGCTACTTCATGAGATGGGTGGGAAACCCTTCATTACTTATATATGGGTAACTTGCTTAGGGGAAGGTTTCCATTTAAATGGAATTAAACTGAGATTTTATTTCACCTGAACCACCAGGGCTTATATCATTATAAACCTTTTGCTTTTTGACATTCCTTCAAAAGCTAATAAGATGTTCCTGCTATCTGCATGAATCTCTCTGAGTCCTGCTAAACTATAAACTGTGTAACTGATTTTGTTACTATTACTCCACAAATCATGTATAAAATGGAAAAGCATTTATTTTGCTCACTATAATTTAATTTCTTTCTTCAGCATTACATTCCTAGCACATTTTTACTAAAACGCTGAATGGAAGTACACATTTTCTCTTCTTTTCTGCTGCTGAGCAAACCAACATCGGGAAGCCACATACAGTGCAAGGCAGTTCATTGTATCCAATCCAAATCCAATCTCAATCCAGTTATTGCAACAACTCTTAGGAGAGGATAGTAAAGCATAGCAAAGAAAACCTAACAGTATTCCTCCTTTTAAGACAGTCTTAACCTGAGATGATTTACCTTCCAGGAACCAATTACTCCTCCATAGCCCTTGTTTGAAACTCCATCATAGCATAGATGGAAGCAGCCTGTGCTCATCACTCATGAGCCATTATGGTCAGCTTCACTCTACTGAGAGGACTATATTATGTATTTCTACACATTACTACAATTTCTTCAAATTCCCTAGTATCTAAGCACAATCTTTCTGTCTATTGCTCCATGAAGATTCTCCAAGAGACAGTGAAGTAATATTGTCCCAGGTTTGTAAATACATTGTAATGTAATAATGTACAGTGTTTTCTCCAAGGTCACAAAGGGAGTCTTTGCCAAGAGAACTTCAGTTTCAAAATTCTGTATAGCGTCACTTATCTCTATGAACTGCAATGTGAATTGAGCATAGATCTGCACAGAGCCTGAGGACATTTCCTGAGAATCTGGTGGCAGTGCAGTAAGAACAGAGGCCTCATAACTCAAGTTTAAAAACTGCTCAGCTCACAAACTTTAATTCAGTTCACTCTGTCAAATTTGGGCAACCTACTTTGGTTTCCTTAAGCTGCTTTTGATATTTGCATTTAAAAGTGTATATCCTGCAGTGCTAACCCCTTCAAATGCATCTTCTGGGACTGTCTGATTACTCATGTGTATCAAAGCCAGGTAAGGAATAGAAGAATGAAAGGGAAGGATGTTCTCTGTAAACACACATTTTCTGTCACCCTGCAGACATCCTGAGGATCTAGCTCAAAGCTGTCACACTCTTGTTTGTTCCATTATATCACTGCCAGTACTTCTGGAAGTCACCGCAAACATGCCTTAGGATGCTATTTTCTTTTGCAAGTAAACTGTTTCCATATAGTAGGTTATCCTCAATTATGGGGAAATATATAGGAGATAAATGTAACTTCTTTAAAGAAACATTCAGTTTCTAGCACTGAATAGGCAGGTTGTATAGACACATCCTTACAGGCTGAACTCTAGCTCCTTGGTAGAATATTAGCATTTTAAAAACCTATTGAAAATGTGAGGTTCTAAATATAGAAATCTCTGTAAAAGTGGGAAGAAAATGCTGATTTCTGCCATGTGCTGTCTAGGGTGCTTACTTCACAGCCAACACACATTTTAACATTTTAATCTACTTACTGATCTTTCAAGAAAAAATGCCTGCCCTTCTCCCACAAGGCATTAAAGCAAAATCTGCAAAGTTAGAAAATGCAAAAATAAGGCTGCCACCTCTTGTGTTTTCAAAATGTCCCATAGCAACTGCTGGCACAGATGAAATAGATTCTGCAAGACCTCCGCACAGGGCATCCAATCAGAAGAGCTCCCTGTCCCCTTTTGCAGCTGTCTGCCTCATGAGCTGCGACCAGAGCAAGGGAAGACTCCTGTAGCAACAGCACACAGTGTGCAACAGCAAACAGGTCAGGGGAGAGGGGGAACTCAACTGCATTTTCTGGACGATGATACACGCAGGCTTAGTGCTACTCTGTGGAAGGAACTGGAGCTCAGTCTCTTCGCTCTGGGATGAAACTCTATCTCCTGTTGATGAAGGTTTGCTTTTGCCAGGGAGACCCTCTCTAGAAGGTACCCAGTACCACTGAACAGAGACCTGAGTTGCTGGGTTTAAACCTCGCTGCTGTCTTCTGTCCCACCATTTGCGCTGCCACAGGCTGCGTCACCTGCCAGACGTATGGTTGAGTGAGACTATATAGCATGTGATAGTCATACAACCAGCCACATGGCATGGTAAGACACATGTTGCAAGACATCTGGGGATTATGTCCTCCAGCTGGACTACTTTCAAAGTGAGGGTGGCCTTGCCAGATAAATAGCACAGCTGCAACATGACTTCTGTCCCATTAACTGACCTAAATGTCAGATGCAGCCGCCAGCAGAACCCAGGTCAACTAATCAGTTAAATTTAGCACATAGGAACACAGCATGAGAAAGGCTGCAGCAATTCCCCACAAAATATGTGAGGTTTAGGCAGAGTGTGGAGATGGTGAAGTGAAACTTATGTGGGCTTTGCACCCAGTGCATGTGGCAAGACAGATCAGAGGATAGACCTTTCAGCATTTACAGCAAAACCAAAAATCTTAACAAATTCTACAGAGAAAATCAGCTAACAGTTTTTCTAGCGACAGGGAAGACTAGTTGTCTGTTTCCTAGAGTCCACCTTCTTGACAAGTGCAGCTTCAAGCTTCAAGACATGGTAGTACTGAAGGTTGTCAAGTAAATGTCAGAGAAAACCATTAAATCTTGAAACTAGTTGCTTCTCATGTAATTTGCAAACATGACAAAGTTGCCGGGACTTGAAGTTTCAGCTTGAGTCTGAATGAGAAATAATGCTAAGGCAATTTCAGCCTCGAGGATTACATTTTGATCAAGTTATTAGCACCCAAAACAGGGTTTCATAATCAACAGTGTGAAGGATAAACATTACCAGTGCCCATACTGTGTGGGAAAGTGTCATTACCAACACATCTGTTCAGACTTGCAGGACAGACATCAAGGACAGCTAATCAATCTTTATACTTTGTAGCATGCAGAGCTCTCTCCTCCACCATCAGTGAATATAGAAACATTTTGCATTTAAAGTCATCAAGTGTGGTAATAAAGAGCAAAAAGTGAAAATGAAATAGGCCAGATTAAAAAGAAACCTTAACCTCTTGCACCATTCTCCCTCTTCTCTAGTAAAAGTACTGTTACGGTGTTATGAAAAGAGTAACCAGAACCACTGAAGTAAGTTAACCATACAATTAAGCACTATGACAGTGTTTGTACGTGAGACTGCAAATTTTTAGTAGTGTGTATGTGGATTTTTGTTTATTTTTCTACAGCACATAATTGAAGCCTCTCTGTCTAGTACAGAACTTTTCTAAAACAACTTAGATGGATGAGTCCAAAATAAACACCTCACAAAATCTCAGTTTGCAGTGGGGTGGTCAGGAAAAATTTATTGAGAGAAAACATCTAAATCCAGCTAACGCCTCAGTCCCACTCTTCTTTTTTCCAGACAATCAGAATTCAAAGCCTCTTTTCTCTGCTTACTCACACATTATAGAAGCTAATAAATGAGGATCAAAGGAAAGGATTAAGGGTCCAGTGGCTTTTTCTTCTGTGCATTATGACAGATGTCCTGTCACCACTCTCCCTTCACTAACCTAGGAGGTTTTTGCAGTCTTGGCACTGCCTTGGAGACCACATCTACTGCTATATTGCATAATGACTTGGACAGGCTTTCAGGTTGGCAGAAATGAAACCAGTTAGATCTTTACGGGCTGCAATTCCTACAAAATAACCACTTGGGAGCAAATGAATAGTCAGCATATGAATATTAGCATTCCAAAGAATTCTGCAGCACTACACAAAGGAAGGATATGGAGAGGAATTGAGATTTTGAGACTGTCCACAGGCATGAAAGAAATTAGGTCGCCAGGTGCTATAGTGCAGTAAGATTAATTTCACTAACTGACTCTCTTTGAAAATTGCTTTTTCAGTGCTCGGACAGCCTTGTGACCAAGTTCAGTAGTACTGGATCACGCTCAAAATTAAGCCTTGTGAATTTTAAACAATGGACACCATTTTTGTAATAGGCAGTGGGAGTTTTATAAATCTATTATCCAAATCATATGTTACTTTAACTATTTGTTCTGTGTAGCAAGCAGCATGCAAAGCAATCCCTCCAAAAAATCTGCATGGTAACGAGAGCTTACGAGTCATAGCCTGTGTTAGGTGAATGCAGAATCCAACCTGGGTGTTAGCAAACGGCAATCACACTGTAATGAAGCTACCACACTGACAGAACTGCTTAGACAGTTTTATTCCTGTGCTACGCTTTACAACACCCCTTCAGAGAGTAAAAAATTATGAGTTCAAATTTACAGGGAAAGAAAAAAAAACACAACAGAGATAGAGAGTAAGAAGGTGAGACCTAGTTGCATTCCTAATCAATGCACAGTTCTTACTTTTAATTCATGGCTCAAGTTTCTTCATCCCTGTTCTGTTTCTTAAGATAGGATCTATATCCACTAAGAATGAGATTCTCAGCCAGCTCAGTCCAAGTTAATGAAACAGTAACACTGGGAGTTTTAGCTACATAAGATAATCACACTTGAGCAGAAATGGTGTATCTGGTAGACTTAACATTTCACATTTTTGTCATTTCTCTCACCACAGAGGGGTATAAGACTTTTAATCAACTAGTACTGAATGTCTCCGTAGTGTTTGCAGTCCACCGCTGTATCCTGTGTACTGCTCTTGGTAGCCTGAATCCATTTTTTTTGGTTGCAGTGGGAAGATGTGGATGGAAATAGATGTTTTTTCTCAAGGTGGCTGTCAAATCCAAAAAAAGCACCCCAACCCCCCAGACTGCCACAGTGGGGTTAACAGGTGAGCAAAGAAATTGTTGGTGTTTTAAATTTAAGGTTTCTTCAGCAATAATACTTGAAACCATCAAGCTTTTAATTTCTGTTATGGAGATCTATAACATTTTGACTTCCGTACACAAGAAGCTTTACAAATTCATGCTTTCTGACCTGACTATACTGTGTGAGCCTAATGGTGGATTTGTTTCCCTAC
>NW_009702854.1:27918-94137 GCF_000703405.1 Apaloderma vittatum
CCTACAGTTTGACAATTCATGACCATAATTCTGAGCTTGTGAGACAGTTTTCTTTCAATTAATTATCACAGAAAGCACTTTTTACAGAGCAAGTTTGATCCCCTGCCTGATCCTTCCCAGGAACCGCCTTTAAGCTCATATTCACCATTGCTCAGATATTGTATTTTATAATGCCAATATAAGAATCTAGGGAGAGGCAGAGAAGAGTAGATGGCACGTCAAGGAATCAGCTCCGAACAAATTTCTCTGGGGAATTTTTCTGGATCAGTCACTTGCAGTTTGCCTGTGTTTAGTGTTGTAAATAGGATTAGAAGAAAGAGGTAGGGATTATGTGGGTAACAGTCTAGTTGGCAGAAAGACAAATTAATCACAAAAAAGCAAAGAAACCGCAACACACGCTGAGCTGGGCAGGTTCATGTTTGAACAGCTGCTCTGCATAATGAATTACCAGGATGCTCTTCAAAGAAAAAAATTACCTTTCCTTTTCTTAGTATTATTCTGACTATTACAAAATCATTTTACCACTTGGATGTTTTAAATAAAAAACAAATCTGTACCTGTCGTTAATGGACTTATCCACATACAAATACAGGTCAGGCCATAGTTCCATGTAAAGATGAACAAATCAGCTGGAAAATATCATAAGGTCTAGAGTATCTAATATACAGTTGTAATGCAAAATTCAATGACTGAATATGAATATGGTCAGCAAATTAGAGAAGTCCATCTCCAATTATTCTGCTGACAAATATAATGTAACCCAAGGAGGTCTGTGCAATTACACAGCATTTATGAATCAACACCACAAAATGCTAAATGCCTCTTGTTACATAAATGTAACTCTAGTACAAATGGCTATGCTGCACCACTATGGAGTGAGAACTGATAGAAAGAAAAGGTAGTGTAATATTTTTCTGAGTTTAGAATGTGTGCAGACAGGATTTTATACTCTTTATGCTATTGGTGCATGAGAAGTGATATAGATGACATCTGAAAAGAAGGTGGAATAAAGAGAAAAACATGTTGTACGTGCTTTTGTACTATGTACAATTTGACTTATCTATAGAAAGGTTGTCATTAATCCCTAGTAATCTTTCTGAAATAATTCTCACTAAGATATGACTTAGAACAGCAAGAACAAAACACGCTGTTAGCCGATGGAATCACTATCATATTTAAAAATCAGATAACAGTCCTCCCTCAATTTAAAGTAATTTTAAGCTTCATACACTAGCAGCACCTTTCCATTTTGCAGTTAGTGAGGCACCTGAGAGCCAACTATCACACTTCTTCTGTTGTGTCAGATCCAGAAGTACTAGAATCTTGGTGGAGATTTGTAAAAGATTAGTGATCCTCCAAAGCCAAAATAGTGAAAGTCTGTGAATTTTACTTTTAAATACTTTATTTATTTTTTAACAAATTCTTTTTTTTTCCTAATTTTTACTGTTCTCATAATATTGAACTTAAGACATGATACTTAACAGTCTTTGAATAGGTCAATGTTTTAAAATGTAATAAAATGAGCTGAGAGAAAAGTTCTTACATGGATAATTTGACTAAGAAGCTGGACATGAATGGAAAAATTATGTTTCATGTGACTCTGCTAACTATATCAATCTTTCTCTCAGCCTGAATAAGGGAGCAGGCAGCAATCTGCATGAATGGATTCTGAAAGGTGAGACAGAGGAAGACTTCTGAAGGAGTCAAAAAACTAAAATAAAAGTATCTGAAAAAAAACCCCCACCCAATGTATCTTAGGAGCTATTAAAACATAAAGTCCTTCTCATTTACCTTAAATTTTCTGAACTGAATTCTGACTCCAGGAATTTGAGAAACTGCTCTCTTCCCACAGGATCTTTCAAAGCTTCATCCATGCCAAACCCCCATCGTTTCACCCTCTGCTGTCCTGGCTCTTTGCTACAGAAGAAAAAAACAGCAGAACTCTCAATCAGGAATACTTCAGTATTCTAATACTCTGTGTTCATTATTCAGACTAAGTCCTAAAGTTCAACGATAGATTTCTCACTTCCAGATTGCTCATATGTGTGCAATGTTCAGAGATGAGCAACCAGGCTGTTAGTACTTACACAGGATGAAGGTAATACACATGCATTTACACAGAAGAGTAAGAACTTCCAACTAGGAAATGTTACCAGATTTTTAAAGATGTCTTTTTTTCCCCACACTGGAACACTGGAAATGGGTACTGTAGCTTTTTACACATTTTTATTAATCCACAGCTCTCCCCTCTTACGAGGGGAGCTGCAAAAAAAAAAGGAACTGCATTGCCCTTCTGTCTCAGTATTTTCCTGCAATATCTCTATTCGAAATCTTCATGTTTCAAGAAAAGCCTGTTATATCCCCTTACTCCAAAAGAAGAAATAAACTTATATACCTTGCCTCCAGTTCCCAGAAAGTGGTGTCATCTGATATCCAAGGGTTTGAGGGATCAGGGGGCACAAGAAAAGGATCATATTCCAAATACTGCTCTGTATAAGCTAATAGACTAGGAAAACAGAAGCGTCAAACATTGTCATGTCAGGAGGTGAGGAAACCTGATCAGGTTAACCCATTTAACAAATCACCTTGCATAAACAGAACCATGGTAACCGGGTGAGCACGTACTCAGAAGTCAGCTACAAGCTCAGGCTAAATTAGGCTTACTCAAGCCTTTTAAAAGTGGACTCCTGAAGAAGGAGGGGTGGCTCAGATCTTACCAAGCGCTGAAATTAAATAAACTACAAACTTCCCTAATAGTTTCCAATAGCTCCTTTTAGGCATTAATAAATGAAATCAAACATCTTCAATGCACATTTGCTTTCATAAAGGAGCATGTTTTATACCCCCCACAGTTCTAATTAGCAGTTTCTTTTAAAATCTGTTCTAAACCACTACATGCTATTCAGGTCATATTTATTGGCCCTGCAGCTGCTAGGACTCCTTTTTTCCTTTTTAAAATACAGTTAGTATTTTTATTATTTCCTAATCAAATGGCACTACTCTCAAGTTTATTTATTTCAAAAAAAAAACCCTATATTTTTTTCCAAATTCTTTGGTATTCATTAATTGGTCTGACTCAGCTGAACACGCTAAAAACTTTGCTTGCATTCTGGTGATTTATATGCCCCACTCCCTTATTCCCAATTTCTGTTTTCCATTGCCTCGTAATTATTGAAAGGTTATTGACAAGTGAGGACAAATATTCTTTCTTTTCATTCCTATTCATGTTATATTTAGTCTGTATTCTGATTTTACTGTTCAGCAAACACAAATTCTTAACCTGCCTACACACACATATATAAGTAGACACACATGCACAAACATATGAGAGGATGCAGAACCATTTGTATTTGGCTTAATTTCCTATTCTGAGTCTTAAGCAGCAAAATTTTCTGTGATTTTCACTATCCCTGTAAGGATGTGTAAAACAGAGCTTTCTTTACCTCTTCTCTGCATAAGCTGTAATTAGTCTTTTAAATGGGCTTTTTGTTTTGTTTGCTTTCTAGCCCCTTCCTGATGCATTTTTGTCTTATTTGGAGAAATATTCCTACTAGTGTTACATCCACTGATCCAAACTATACTCAGCCTCACTATGTTCAAGCACGGAGCTCCTCACCCAGCCAGCTCTGCCAATCTGTTCCTTTGCTTGATCAGCAACTTCCCTTTTGAAATATCAAAACAGTAACCCTGGACCTATTTCCATTTAGCCTCCCTGACAATGCAAGGTGGAACTTGTGACCACTTGGCGAGAAGCTCTTTCAGAGACTCCTAGATTTGTCAGAAATGTACAACAGAATATCTGGGCATCTCTTATCAATAAAAGAACTTCATACCTGCCACTAAAAGTAAACTCTCATCCATTGTTTCTATGACACCTGAGTTTCCCTGTCTCTCTTTCTTTGAAGCTATTTCATATCATCACTTTCCCAATAGTTATCAGTCTAATTGAAAAACCAGAAGATGTGACAATACACTTACCTCTCTGCAACTTTTGACATTTTTAATCTATGTCTGTCTAATTGCATTTGCCAGTGCTTAATCTGTAAGAAAGGAAGGCAAAGAGTTTTATGAGTAATTTCATTGCTTGACATTATTTTCATAACTTTTTTATTAGGGCTGTAATTTAACCTTAATTTATCCTAGGGCACAAAAGAGAAATATATCTGAGTTAAAATAATGTTTCACCAGTGTAGTTCTAAAATAAATGGAATTTTCCATCAAAGAGAAAAGATCATACAGAGACCAAAAAGGACCCAATATAACATTTTCCCTAAAGGTTCATCAACGGATATCTCAAATAGCCTTTTTTTTTAAGATTTTTTGAAGAGAACTACTAATTCTTTAGACATTTACCTTCTCCCAATTCTAAAACCTCAGGCAAGATTAATGAAGCGTTAACAGCAGCTAAATGTGTGAACCCCTAAATGCGTACACAGAGAGGCAAGTATACCCCCAAACCCCAAATCAGTGTTGAAAGCAAGAGCAAGCTGTCTACTGCTACAGGAGCTAATGGGCTTAGGTATGCGAAGAACCCATAACTGGTCTGCTCCTAAATGCCTTCAACTGATTAACACAAGATACAGAAAATGTCAGGTTTTGTCTCATTAGTTCTAAGAGAAGCTACAGACCTAAATCCATATATCCCAAAACAAAGAAAAGGTTTGCTAAACATCTGCTAGATCCATTCTGAACAACTTCCCAGTTATGACAATTTTTTGGTCTAAAAGGTTCGTTTAAATGTACATTCTTGCAGTTATTTTTCCAACCTCTTGGTGTAGTTCATCTTCTGTGGGTGGCTTAGTCTCCGGTACTGGTGTGTGGGTAGGGCTGTGACTTCGGATGTCATTTTGTAAGCCATAGACAGACTATGCAAAAAATATGGAACATGATAGTTGCTTTCAGACAATGCTTTCTATACACACTCATACTAAGTGTGATGCTTTAGTACAGTGTGCTCAAGAAGTTAGCCAAGATCATCTGTTTCTCAGGGAACTGCAGATAAGCCATACACTCATAAAATTGTGCTTCTATACCACGGTGTGAAATAAAAACTCCTAAACCCCCACAATTTTGTAATTCCAGAGAACACAAAATCTACTTTTATTACATCTTTATATTAACAGCATAGTAAACAGGTTGAATAGTAAACATGTTGAATGACACCAAAAGGCAGCTATTACAGTAAGTGGAGATGACCAGGATGAAAAGAAGAAACAGTATTCTCAAAGGTAGATTATCACAATGGATTATCTGGATGACTCCCAAATTTGCAATTACTGCTTGGTAAATTACACTAATCAGGACCTTTCACTACCATAAATAAAGTAAGCTAAAACTTTCTTTAAAGCCACTTTGCTTTTTAAAATATATTTTTCCATGGGTTGATGTAAAAATATCAAAGGAAGTACTTTAAAGTTGGAGTCAATCTACATTATTACGATGCAAAGGATTTGAAAGAAACTGTTGTTCCAATCCTGTGAGAACTTACACTGTTCATGTCTGGTTCCTAGTTTAGATTAAACTGACTTCCTCCACAATTTCTGTCATCTATTTGGAGCATAATTGTAAACTAGAGACACCCTTTTCATTAAGACTAGCACAAGAAAAACTGCTGTTATAGTATTTGTAATATATTTTTCCTTAGTTACTGACAGAAACTTTTTAACATGCTTTATTGATTTTACTAAACAACATGAATAAAGTGTACAAAAAATAATTTTTATTTTCATATTCTCTATGTATTTTTCCAAATAGCATTTATTTAGTATTAGTGATTTTTAAAATCTAATTAAGAGCTTATGAAATAACAGACATTCATGCATTCGTTCTTTGCAGCTGTAAGAAAAAGAGTTCTAAGAAACTATAAAACTTCTTGCTACAAATTACCTGCAGCTCCTGCTTTTGATATAATAATAGTACTTACTTTTCTTGTTTTATGTGGATTTCTCATTCTTGAAGATTTTTTTATATCCACTTCAGTTGTGTTTACACATCCAGGCTATTAGGAAAAAAAAAAAAAAAAAAAGATAGCACAAGGATAAAATCTCCAAAGGAACTCCATACTATTTTCATTGATATACTCCTCTTCGGTTTGTAAGGCTAAGAAAATAAATAACCAGAGGCATATAATAACCTGATATCCTTCTGCAGTTGTGCCTAAACAACTTACAAACTAATAAAGCATCTCAAGTAGCATTTCTTTGGCTTATTGTGAGAGAATATCTTTTGCTTTTTAGCCTTGTTTGCTGGGCCCTATGATAGTTTTTAGGACATGTTTTATTGTATATCTTTATGCTGAAAATACTGAAAGCATGTACAAATGTACAAAGGAGCAGAAAATATCCAAATGCATATTGTAAGACATACTTCCAATACAGACAGATATTGATTCTTTTTTTAAATTGCTATTGACAGCATTTGGGAATCTTGGAATGAGACTGAAGACCACATGTTTACAGCTCATGACATCATGAATTTGAAATAAATTCTCAAGATAACAAAGAAATCACATGCTTCTGCTTTGCTTTTGCCAAGAAAGCCATGCAATTTCCACTCTAGTTATCCATCTAACAAGCATGGCTTACTTAATGACACAAAATAAACGGAATTGTGCAGTACCCACCTCAGCTGTGAACCCCAGGCTCCCTTCAGAAGCACCTGTTTTTCAGTCACTTTTTAAAAGATGATAATTTTTTAAAAAAATAAAGATGAAAAAATGTGCCAAAACGGGATTTTTTTTTCCCTCAGGAAATGAAATAAAAACCCAACCAAGCAGGCTTCAGCAGTCCAACCAGAAGACTGGCAATCTAAACAGAGTGATTCTTACCCCTGATTTGGCATTCAAAGGTGCATTCTCACAACTCTGTAGCATTGTGAAGGACACAAGTCCTCTAGTTTCCCCTAATTCATCTTCCTTTTATACTTTCTTCTAAATACAAACTGTGTGTAGAAATCTGTTCTTTATCGCTTGCTGGAAACAACTAATAATAAGCCTTATGTTTTCAGGTGGGTTTTACCTGTTGATTTTAGAGGGATTACACTTGCCAGTAAGAGTGGAAAGTACAAAATCTGCTCTCTAGTGGTAGCGGATTTTTAGTGAAAGTAGTTTGGGAGTAGCTAGATGTGGAATTTACTTGCCAGACAACCAAGCTGGACTTATTATCATACTAACGATATAAGCTTTGTCTTCTTACCACAATTTAAAAACGCTTGATGTGGTTGTGAATCTTCATTGAAACAAAAAAAGCAAACATTCTATATATAGGCAGAGCCAAAAAACAAAGACATTTCATTAAACTGGCTAATGATACTTTGACTCTGGAAAATATTTTAAATTACAGACTTTTTTTGTTATGCAGTATGATTTTAAAATTAATACAGAAATTTTATTTTAAGGTAATACGTTAATGTGTATTTAATCATTTTACATTTGCAGTCTAAACAGGTCCTAATCACTAAGAATAAAAATAGGCATTTAGATAGTATTCTCAAGATTGCATCTGACATGTCTATAGAGCTAGATTTGGAAAGCTACACTTTAGGCTTGTGAACAAAAATGGTAGTTCTTAAACTCAGAAAAACTTGTAACTCTCAAAGACAATGATAAGTTGAAAAATAGAAAATTCTGCACGATGACAAAATTAAAGGCAGAAAGTAATTTCACAGGACGGTATACTGAGATGTAAAGTTGAAAAGAAAACAATTTGTCTACTTTAGGATTATGGCAGCAGCTGGCAGTGAAGGAGATATGGGCTTTTAACAATATTTACAGCTCTTGACTGCAACCATTTGAATACCAGGCACATTCGCACAAGGCACAAACTGTTCTTTGTTTAGTTTTCTGTTATGGCTTGTTAATAGTAGGTCCTAAAAATGGAAAGGGAGGAAAAAAAAAAGAAAAAAAAGGAAAAAAAAGCTTAAACCTCATCTGAAGCCTTTCTCTTATTTTCAAAGATTTCAAGTCCACTAGGAGTAAATTGGCCACAAGTATGAACAAATCTAGCATCTTCTCCAGGCAACTCATGTGCCAGAGCTGTTGATGCGAGTGACACATCAAATAATTCTGGGAGGTTTTTAAAAATGAAACAAGGGTGAAGGTTTTGTTGGTTCCCAACCCAATACTGACCTTCTATGAGATCTAGTGCATTCTTACTGCCTCCTGGCTGTTTAAAACCTCTCGGGCTGAAGCATGCTGCTGTTGCACACCTCAGCAAGGGCACTCGTGAGGGGCTGTGAGGGCAGAAACTGGACCAAGGTGTGACCGCAGAGAAGAGGGAAGGAAAGCAGCAGCAGGAAGGTGCAGGCAGGGAAGCCTCAGGAAGCTTCGGTGCACAAGGGAAAGCAGCTACAGCGTACATCCCTACTCTGGTAACCTAGGGTAACAACAGGTGTTCAAGACATATATCGCTACCACTATACACTACCGTTCTCAACTTATGCTTTCTTCTCAAGTGAAGAATATTTATTAAAACGACACTTGATAGAAGATGGGTTTTTTTGTTTCATTGGTGATGCCATACTCCATCTGTCAGTTTTTAGGAATAAATACCAAACGTCTTCTCAATTTAAATGAACACAAAAGCTTGCATTATTTGGGCATTTTGCTAAAATAACTTGGAGTCTTTGTGGGAAGACCTTTGCTGGACAACATTTCATTTTATTCGTGTGCCCTCATTAACATAATAAGTATGTGTTTGAATACAATTACATCCAGCTGTGTTTTCTTCTTGTGTTGCTTTTTTAACCGGACCACCATAGTTCAAATAGTGAGACGCCTGTCAGAGTACTCTGCTGCAAGATTCCCATTTAGTGTGTAGTATATAATTTGCATACTAATACTGTAAATAATTTTCAAACAGACTTCCTGGAAGACTTAAAACCTCTTCTATATATGTAAATAGAATGCTTATTTCTTTCAGGACTAATATTCCGTATGAAAACAATTCCCTCTACACACACACACACACACACAGAGGAGAGTCTTGTGACCTTGTTGAAATTATCATAAAGCAAGATCTAACCAGAGCAGAATTTGGGCCTCTTCTGTTTTAAAAGGGCTGGCTTAAAAACCTGTCATATATTCAAAGGAAACTTAGCTTCTTTTCATCCATCTGTTAGCCTGCCCTTAAATCATAGTACAAATGACATTGGATTAATTTGCAGCAAAGGACGTGTCAGTCCAGTCATGATAAATTCACCACTGAGATAAATGGATGCAGATAAATAATATAAAAAACTATATAAAAGATTTTTTAATCCCTACTTCAATTATCAGATAATCACATTAATATGAATTCCAAGCAGCACAACTTTCTATTCATGCTGTACAGGAGGCTGCCAAGAAGCATAGTGGAAGGGAGAAGTCTCCTCTGCAAGGAGAGGAGGTCCAAGAACTCCAGGTCCATCAACTTACATGCTTGGATTTGGCTACAGACATTTCAAAACAACAACCACCTGAGAGTATATTTAGTTAAAAAAAAAATCTTTTGATATTCACAGTATTTCCCTGATAAATGTGGCAACAGTGAATTAATTAATTAAGCCCTTGAAACAGATCTAACAGTGAATTAATTTTTTGACACCTGTAGCAACCATGTGGAAGAATTCATTGTTTACATCAAATGGCATGCTCTAGCCGTGATATATTTCCATCCAAACAGTGCAGAATATCTAATATTTATAGTCTGTCTCTTGTACAAATTTGCACACTCCAAGGACCGTTTTTATTGCTTGGTCACATAGCTAAAATCAGTTGCTATCAAGAGATTCTTTTGTGCAAAAATCTCTTTGCTATGGCATATTTCTAATTCTAATAATTTTAAAATCTTTAACAGAAAGAAAATTAATGTTTATAATTTTGTCAGTTTAAATTTTGGGGTTTTTTTTCTTTCTTAAATAATCTAACTAATTTATAAAGATATATTATATATATATAAAGCACTTATGACCATATTGATAAACAGTCTATGGAACCACTCTGACAGCAAAGGTAAGAACACGAGACAGCCTTTCAGTACCTCAGCACTTCTGTTTCCATCCAATTTTTTTTTAAAGAAACAACAAATAAAAATCTAACTGTGAATTACTTAAACCAGAATAACCAGAAGTTTTTCTTGTATCTGAGACAAATACACCCCTGTATGTGGGAAGGAATAAGCTCATGCATTGCAATAGGCTGGGAACTGTCTGTCTGTATTGCTGTGCTGTAGAAAATGATCTGAGGGAGAAGCTGAACATGAGTCAGCAGTATGTCCTTGCAGCACTGCAGACAAACCTCATACCCAGCTGCATTAGCAATAGCATTGCCAGCCGGCAAAGCAAGTGGCTGTTGCTTTTCACACGGCATCATGAGGATATACCTGGAATATCAAGACTCATTTTGGGACCCACAAACAGCACAAGAAATATATTCAAAATGGAAAAGTCCAGTGTAAGAACAGACTTTTTTCTGCTTGCAAGAGGGGAGAGCTTACTGTTGTCTTCTGGTGCCTAAACGGGGCTTGCAGAGCTAGACATGTTCCAGAGGTGCACCATAAAAGGACAGGAGGCAAGAGTCAGAAATTGTAGTAAAGGAAATTCCAGTTAGCGATAAAGAAATACCCTTCATAATAGAAGGAAGCAGTTGCTTAAAAGAGGCTGTGAAATTTCCATCATTGGTGATTTTCAAAGCTTGTTTAACCAAGGGGCTGGACAGTGTTATTCAACTTCATTCCTGGAGACACTCAAGGTCAGGCTTGATGGGGCTCTGTTACAACCTGATCCAGTTAAAGATGCTGCTGCTTACTGCAGGGGTATTGGACTTGACGACCTTTAAATGTCCCTTCCAACACAACGCGTTCTATGATTCTGTGAATTTAGCAATGCTTTGAAAAGGAGGTTGGACTAGAGGACCTCCAGAGGTCCCCCTCAGCCTACATTTCTGTGGTACAGCCTGTGATCTTTGCGAACTGCAGGGATTGAAATTCAAATAATCCACCTAACAGAACACTCCAATCAAGTATTCACAGCTGTGTGAAATTCATCATCCTGCCTTACCCTCCCCACAACAGCAGAATGGAAAGACAAGACTGCTATTTGCTTCCTTACTGCTGCCTCTGGCAGCCTGGGATGTGTAGTCAACCCATACAAATACACCTAGTGATGATTTTAGGAGACTTAATTTCACAGCCTCTTCAGTTATAAACGCACAGGTGCTATTTAAAATAATTGCCTCATTTCAATATGCACACCCATAAATTCAGAGTGCAGTAAAGCAGTAAATATTTAGGCAGATTGATTCACAACCCTCACACAATTTCATCGCATTTCAGTGTCAATATGGTATGAAACAGATCTTTTTATTTGTTTTGCAAGCATGGGCTAACTTGTTAAGTTTAATTGTGAAATATTAAATTTGAAGATCTCTAGGCTTTCAAAATTTAAATGCTATAAATTTAAATCATGGACATGGATACAAACAGGACAGATCTTTGTTTCCACTTGGAAAAGATAAAGTCAAACACACAAATGTAAAGCCAAGGCAGACTATCACAAATAAAGTAAGCTTAAAGTCTGAAATTTCCTGAGTGTCAAAAGTTGGTGTTGCCTTCTGCAACAATTTATTCTGCTATTTCAGTTATTGTTGCTGTTTCTGTCATTTTACCAATAAAAGAGTCTCCTAACCTTCAACAGTCACTATCCATATCACTCACATCTCAAGTAGGGAAGCTAATTAGACAGTGAACAATAAGCAGAGTATCAGAGTTCATTTTTATTTGCATTTTTTATATTCCAGTTTACCTTTATAGCTAGCTGCACTGTGCATAGTTAAAAATGAAGAGGAGAATAAGGGCATGAAAGATTATAAAACTAAATGAGACAAAGAAAACAGAACAACTGGTACTCAGCTGAAAAAACAAGTGCTACTATCTGGAGGAATATCCAGTTTGACTGTGATTATGTGGGAAAGATTGTTTTTTCTCATACAAACTCTAGAATCAAAGGAGATATTAAAATCCTATATTAAGTTGTCAGTAATAGCTAAAACTGAGGCTGTAACAAAGAACAACACCGCCTATATTCTCTTGTAGTGTACCAATTTTTCATTTCCCAGAGATGGAAGTTATTGGAGTGTGCAAAACCTGCTAAGGCTTCTAAGAAAAGGGTGAACTTTAGGTAATTTTTGTGTATTTTGGGGTTTTACCTCATTTTATACGCTTCAGGGTGAATGAGTAGAAAAGCTTTGCAATGGAAGAGCAGCACTATTAATGACTTTGCTGATGCAATAGAAAGTCTCAGAGAAACATTTTAAATGTGCTGAGTAAAAGTGGTCAGCTTTTTAACAGGATTTGGAAAAACAGCTCTTATCTTAAAGTCCAGTCAAAGGAGGGCTGCACATGTCCAAGCCTTCACAAATTTCACAAAACTGTTTTCCTGGTGGTTATCTGAACCAGGACCTGAAAGCTGTTTTAAGTGTAGGTCATCGGGTGGGATGCCTGACATGAGTGGAGTGCCACAACTGATGGCTACAAGCTCTTCCGGAGAGATAGACAGAGAAGGAGAGGCAGTGGTGTGGCCCTATATGTTTGGAACTGTCATGAATGCTCAGAACTTAAGTATAGTGACAATGGGGTTGAGAGTATCTGGATCAGGCTAAGGGGCAAGGCCAATAAAGCTGATAATGCTGTGGGAGTCTGCTACTGACCTCCCAACCAGAGCAGTGACATGGCTGAAGAGGCATTCTACAAGCACTTGGGAGAAATCTCATGGTCACTTGCTGTTGTTCTCATAGGGGACTTCAACTTCCCAAGTATCTGCCAGAAATACAACAAAGCAGGGAGGCAACAATCTGTGAGGTTCCTGGAATGTATGGAGGATAACTTCCTCACACAGCTGGTGAGTGAACCGACTAGAGAAGGCACCCTGCTGGACCTCCTCTTTGTGAACACAGAAGGCCTTATGGAGGATGTGGCAGTTGGAGGCTGTCTAGGGAACGGTGACCATGAAATGATTAAGTTCTCTATTCTTAGAGATGATAGGAGGGGGGACAGCAAAACTACCACTTTGAACTTTTGAAGGGTCGAGTCTGACTTGTTTAGGAGGTTGCTAGATAGAATCCCTTGGGAATCAGTTTTGAAGGGTATAGGAGTTCAGGAAGGCCGGACACTTTTTAAGAAGGAGGTCTTAAAGGCACAGGAGCAGGCCATCACCACGTGCCGTAACATGAGCCGGTGGCAAGGAAAACCAGTCTGGCTGAATAGGGAGATTTGGGTGAAAACCAGGGAAAAAAGGAGACCTAGTGATGAGTGATAGGACAAGGGGAAATGGCCTTAAGTGGCACCAGGGGAGGTTCAGGTTGGATATTGAGAAGAATTTCTTTACTGAGACGGTTGTCAGCCATTGGAACAGGCTGGCCCGGGGTTCAGTTATCCAGCAGTGGAACAGGCTGCCCAGGGAGGTGGTTGAGTTGCCATCCCTGGAGGTGTTTAAGAGACAGGTAGGTGTTGTGCTGAGGGACACGGTTTAGTGGTGTTAATTAGGGCTAGGACAAAGGTTGGACTTGATGATCTTGAAGGTCTCTTCCAATTGAAACTGTTCTACAATTCTGTACTTAAGAACGATAAGATCAACGAACATCAACTAAGCAATGAAAAAATAAACTCAGTAGCCATAGTTACCAGATCCTGCGAATATGTAGGAATGTGTATCAATACTACTGCTAGGGGAGATCTCACCAGCCTTTGTTACACCTCTCAAGGCAGTAAAGCCCAACCAGTGATTATAGGGACTGGGCTACAGGAAGCACTTTTGGTTGGAAATAAATACTATTACTTACAACTGAAGCACTTAACCATGGCTTTAATTTACAACCAACTAGGTGTGCCTAATCTGAAACACTCTTATAAACTTTATCAGCCCCTCCAAAAGTCTAT
This sequence comes from Apaloderma vittatum, assembly GCF_000703405.1. Lineage (NCBI taxonomy): Eukaryota > Metazoa > Chordata > Aves > Trogoniformes > Trogonidae > Apaloderma > Apaloderma vittatum. Next base: position 41,829 of record NW_009702854.1, read on the forward strand.
GGCATAATTAAAATTTCCCTCTGCTTCAGCAGTTCTTTGAAAATAACTCTGAGAAATCAAGTGTGTAAGCATTGGGGCTTCTCTTGACAATATCTCTAGTCACAAGATCCCCAGTAAGTTAGCAGACATCTGAAGATAGAGGAAAACTACCATAGTAAGTTCAGTTATTAGGATACGAGTGATGGACTTATTCATATTTGACAAATTTTGCAAGTTACGATGCATCTACCACAAATGTAGCATAATCCAAACATGATGAACTCTAAAAGAAGTTCGATGGGTATCTCCACTGCAGTCTAGCTAGTTAGGGCATATTGTCCTTGTTCCACAGTTGAAACTGATGGTACCAGACAGTTTTTTCTTCCTGTATACGTAATGGCACTGTAAGTTTTACAAAAGTATCGAGACATTATCATATAATAGAAGGGAATAGCCTCAATTTTTCTTCTCTGTACTTGTATTTCTAAAAGTATGTATGTGTCATACACTTTTTTTTTTTTTAATAATATCATATTCCCAGTTTGCACAATTGGTTTTACCACAGTTGTATCTTTGGAAACAGGCCTTTTGATCCAGGTGTGTGACTGACACACAAGCACTGTGACTGGTGTGTTGATACCTTTTGTTAAACTACAGTGCTTTTCTAGAGGTCCTACCTGCTCTATAGCTCTAGTAACCAAACACAGAAAGACAAATATTTAGATTACAGTCCAATATGGCCACAGTAATTTCATATATAAATTGTAGTAAGTATGTAAGTTTGATGATGACTTTGTATACACCTTCTACCAGGTTTTCACCTTTCTAGAACTCCAGATGAAACTTCTCTAAAATTAAATCACAATTTTCCAATTTTTTACTATGGACTCTTTCTTATGTTAGGAATAAACTCATCTGGGAAGTACAGCTATAGTTTGCAATTAACACCTATAAAGTATATTTAATGATTAGAAAGCAAATCCCATGGTTGTTACCAACTATAAAAAAATCTGTAGCAGCACGTTTTAGATTTCTTTCTCAGACGTCTCAAAAATTTGGCAGATAACCAGGCAGAAAAATATTAAAATCTGTTTGTTCTACTAAAGCATGAGATATTTTACCAAATTCCTACAACCTTTTCATTATGTATCTTTAAAGAGATGTGTTATACTACTAAATGTTATCTTTACGGAACACAAGATAGGGTACATAATTACAACTTATGAATTCAGTGTGACCTTGAAAATAAGCAACTACAAAGCAGAACTGGACTTGCAGAGAATAACCTCAAATTTGGTTATATTGCTTAACATGAATCTATTTTTAAAACACGTGACACATCTGACAATATGCTGCAAATATGCCTGAATAGAGTGATCTACAGTCAAGTAGTATTATGGAAACAAATTAGTTGTACAAAGCTTAACTGCTAAAACCTGTCTGTATCAGCTGATAATGATGTACAACCTATTGTCTTTTAATTAAGTAAATACAGCTTTTAATTTTTTTCTTGTTCATTCATTGATCTGGTGTTTCAGGCTACAGAATGTTCAATGTCAAATTTTATTGAACTGTTTCTTTCAAAGGAAGGGACTGTCTTAATTGTAAGAATTAATAAAGACTTTGATAGGGTTAAGTGTTCTCTTCTGTTGAAGGTTTTAGTAGAGAATTATGCAGGCAGCACAGAACTAATTTAAATGCTTGATGCACATCCTTTTAAAGTAATTTCTTTAAACAAAAAAGATAAAAAATATAAAGTTTCAGACTTATTTATTAAATTGCAATGACTGAGCAATAAACCTGATTGTGTAATCCACTAGAAATATATTGATGTAGAAATAAAGAAATCTTGATAAACTGCAGAGAAAGGCATAAGCATTTAAGAGTTCCCTGAGTAGTATCAGACACACAAGGAATTCCAGTGGCTGTGCAAACCAATGACCTGCTTGGAACTGGAGCAAAAGAGATACAGAGAGATTTTCAAGAAATATAATACTAATGAATTAAACCATAAAAATAATCCATAGGAAGTAGAGCATCTTGAATCTTAACAGGATTCTCACATACTTGCTTGTTTAAGTACAAATCTAGCAAAGCTGGACTTTCACCTTAAGAAAAAAGGATTTTATCATATTGTGGGGTTTTTTTTAAAAAATAGTGGTCTATCTGTCAGAAAAACACATAAGATGCTAAATGCTGATGGAAAGGATTTTGACATTTAATTTTTGAAACAAGTCATACGAAACTAAGCTAGAAGCTGTCCTAAATAATATACTACTGCATGGAAGTTACAAGCCTAGTTCTTTTCGAAAGTTAATTTAATTTCCAGTTACTCTTAATTTACAATAGACTATCTTAGATTTGTAGTTTCTGGTTTTCAGAACCAGAAATTACTGTTCAGAAATTAGATCTATTGTATTTATTCAAACCATGCTTTAGCAGTATTAATTTTAATTAATGCTGTATTAACGTGATTTTTGTGTATCTGAAGATTCCAGTATTTGCAACACTGTCGCATAAGAAAACCTGTTAAATTTATCTGGTTTGTTGACCCTATGCTAAATACTCAGCAACATTATTACTTTCTCATTTTTTTCACCCAAAGCACAGCAAATTGCTGTTTTATGAATTCCATTCAGAAGCATTTAGGTTATGCACTTGAAAAGAAGTGAAAACGGGGAAGTCTGACTAGACGTCTCTAAAAATGCTGGTGGCAAGTATAGTTGACATTTAGAAATTGATTATCTGCCTTTGGATTTATAAGAAGACCCTTGACAGAATGCTTTGGATTAAAGCAGCAAATTTAAGTCACACAGAAGCAAAAAATCAATGTATAAACACTGCACTTATTAAAAATATTCCTTATCTTTCCTACATCAGCTTATTTTCCTAGCTGCTCCCAGAACAAGGTCTTACTAAAAACCATGACGTCATTTTATTTTTCTATGTTCATCCACCATCTCATCAGTTAGTTATTTCACATTTTCTCACCTCTTCATAATCCTCAGTTTTAACTTGAGCACTTTCAGTGTGTTGCACGGTTATCTGGCTTCTCTTTCCCCATCTGTGCCACCCTTACTCAAGTATCAGACTAAATAACAACGCTAAATAACCATAAATGTCTTAGTTAGCAGGCTAGATATAAGGTTTATAAATACTTGCCTCAAACAGATGCGAATGTAGATCATAAACATTATAACCAATTTCTGAGAAAAAAACAAACCCCACAACATTGTACAAGGCTTTGTTTCATTACTAGAAGTGCAATTATCTGAGACTGACAATTGGCTGCATTCCCTGTCTGCTGGAGAGGTAACTCCCGTGTAGGGTTATATGATGAAACAGGTGCAAAGGAAGACATGAAAATTGTATGCAGATATCTCACTAGAGAAGTTGGATGGCATGATTCACATTCATTTCCTGGAGATGTTTAAAAACTTTCTGAAAATATTATGATAAAGCAGACAGAAGTGTTCTCTGGCTAAAAAAAGTGACTAGCCCAGAAAAGTATAGGGTTTGTAGCACACAAAGTGTGAGATGAATGATTGGGCCACCTCAGCCAAGTTAAATTCAGTCTTTTGCCGAGTCTTTGAGGCTGATTTTGAAGGACAGGATGGAAAAGTCATTACAAAGAAAAGCAATGAAAGAAACCCCAGAACAAATAACCGCAAGTGTCCACTGCATGACCCTAGACACCCGGTAATATTACATACTGTCTCAGATGCCGAGGGTCATGTTCAGATCACATAAAATACAATTTTAAAATGAAAACAGATACAATGAGATTAATAGAGATGAAATCTCATATAAAAACTAAATAGAGAAGCAAAAGGTGTGAGATGTAAAGATGACCATTTTCCTTACTTGCTACTAGGAAACCATAGCCTGAAACCCCCAAATTGAGAACTCACACGTTTCTGAATTTTACATCATCAGCGAATTATCTTAAACCTATACTTGCCCTTAATGTTGCTGTTAACCTTATCAGACATACGCACCCTGAACACTTTGCGTTACTGTGTTAAATCACACAAGTGCTGGTTTTGTTTTTCATAGAACCATTCAAGTTGGAAAAGGCCTTCAAGATCATCCATTCTAACCCTGATCAATATTTGCTATTCATTCTTTTTCACAGAGAAGCAAAATGATCACCAACATTCAGGAAAGCAGCGGTAGCCAATGGGAACAGAAGTCCTGTGGTTTAATCAAGCTATGTCTGGCAGAACGGAGGAACCGGATCACACCTTGACATGTTAATGCTTTAAACTTTGGAGAGAGACACACACCAGTGTGGTTTTCTAGCACATATTGGAAAGACATTGCCTATTTCCCATCTTCCTCTTAAAAACAACTGCACACAAACCTGCTAAATATGACTGCAATACAGCCAACATTCTGACTAATAACAAAGGTCAGAGGCACTGGAGAAAATAAAATATTATTTTAAGTTGTTATAGTTAAAAAGCAAACAGATGACTTTCAGGACAAAAAGATACTTCCCCAATTATCTTCTGAATTAATCTGAATTTCAGCAAATACCCAACAGGCCTTTATTATGCGTTTCATTTAAATTACACTAATGTGTAACTCAGGAAGAAAAGTTGATTGTTTGTAACAGCTAGACATCAGCTGTCCTTGCTCGCTACCTAAAAGAGTTAATTTTACAGCAAACTGCAGCTATTCTGCTCCTACTGTATTTGTTGCAGGTTTGAGAATGTTTCAGGGGATTTACTGTTTTAGTACCTGTTTGTCCCTTTTTAACAACTGTAAGATTATGGGTTTTAAAGAGAGATAATAATTCAGCAAAGCTATGAGGTTTTTTATGAAGACTTTAATCAGGAGCGTGACATTTCTTTTCAAACAAGAGCAGCTGCTTAATTTCTTTTTGCCTGGAAGGAACTGACTTCTCCAATTCAGTTTGATCTGGTTTTGCTTTTGGACTAATGCCCTAATCCTCCTAACCAATTTTCACTTGGTTTCATAGTCTATTATTGATAAAAGTTTCAAAATTATGATGATGCAATTTACAGGCAGGCGAAAAGAAAAGGAAGGCTCTTAAGATATGTTTACTCTTCCATCAGAAAGAGAAATGCATCACTATATGTGTAAAATATTAATCTCAGGCTATACCTCAGAAATAATGGCATGAACTTTATACTACATCTACTGCTCAGGATCTCAACAAAGTTTATACAGCTCTCCCTGACACACATTTCCATGGCTTTAATATGATTACTATCTGAAGTAGTAAGATTAAAAGTTGTTCAAGAATGTCTCTGCAGGATGCAGGACCTACAGTTCAAGTTCAGTCATACTTTTTCTAGCTGCAAGCCATGATCTTTCTATATAAAGCAGCAACTGGAATTTATAGAAATGACCAAGATTACAATCCACATTACACTGAAACACAAATCAAAATAAAATAATACATAGTGAAAATACAATTAAATAAATACTGGAATGGAAACTGATCAGTGAGATACTAAAAACTGTTCTCATATCTATTTATCAAGAGAGAAATTAAGGAAGAGGTGATTATTTGAAAAAAACTCCTCTCCAAATCCACTTTTTTCAGTTAATCTCTAACCATCATCTTAGTCTGAAAACCTAGGAAAACGCTGTGGGCTCCAGCCATCCACCTGATCAAAAATATGATGACTTTCCAAGATTTTTCCATCGTTCAGAATATGGCATATCTCCTAGGGCCTCTCTAACCACCTGATTTCGACTTGGGACCTATGAAATAAAGGTGCTTGTAGAGGCAAGTGCTCTTTACACATCAGTTTGGTTCGTCACAGTGACATTTCTGATAACCAACCATGTTCTTTTTCTACAGCTACACTCTCCTGGTTCCACTGTCATTCCTGTAGTGCACTGCAGCACTGTCCTTTTTGGACTGATGGCTTGCTTCCTTTTTCTATCCCTTTCATCACCTTAAAGTATCTCTTTTTTGAAATAAAATGCAAACACACTATTCGTAGATTATATTCTATATGTAAACGTCTAGTAGTAGCACTCTAGCCAGGCAGGTAAGAAATAAAGTGACTAGAGAACAGCACAACTGCAAAAAAAATCCCTGAAAAATATTTATTTATTTACTCTCCTAAACTAAACAATAAAACAACAAAAAAAAGTAAATACTTGTCATTCAAAATTAATTTTCACTAAAAAAAAATAAATTGGAATGGACTTTGAACAATATTGTCACAGCCCCTAGCCTCTGAATTTTTAATCAAACAATCAGAATCTGTAAATAAAAATAAGCATTAATCCCAGATTCTTATCCAGACATTACCTAATTTTGTAAAATTAGCTCTCCGGATTTACAGCAGCATTTCAGTGAGGTTTGAGTGGCCTTGAAAAGCCATTAGAAATTGTAACTAGCTCTAGCATCACCTTTTTCAGTCTGTTCCTCTTTTAGATTTTATTCTTTTTAATAGAAGCTTCTGGCTTTTACTGTGACAGTAAATCCATAACAATGTTTTCAAAATTATTATTTTACTAACTAGTGAGAGGAGCTGGTTTGCAAAAGTAAGAACCTCTGCATTCTTCTATTTATATCTCCTAAAGTCAGGAGCCTACATTGCTGAACATAAGCCAGCATTTTGCCTCTGATATTTCCTAGGTATGTCTACAGCCAGATTAAAAACATCTGCTGGACCAGGAAGATTTATCCACAGTTCAGTCAAAGCTCTTAACCAGATTCAATTTCCTCTTGCCCTGGTCCCTTTAATTCTCTCCTTATTGTCTGCCTATATGTTAACTTGAGACTTCAACAATTCATCTTCATTCCCAGACCTGGAAATAGCACCTCATTCCCAGATTCAAAACTCTTAGATCCATTTCTGCAGGTAATATAAAAGCTGTCTGCACCTTCAAAGTTCTCAGGTCCAGAGAAACTTTCTACATGTAGCTCCTATCGACATCAGATGGCAGATTGCTTTCTGTCCTCCTTCCCTACTTTATGCCAGTGACTCAGACAATAACATCTCAGTCTTTTTTTGTCTAATGCCGGCAGTTTGAATCTTTCATGTAAAATTATTTTGTCCACCTGACATTTTAAATCCTACCTAAAAATAGATTTCTTCTACTTCTCTTTCAATTCTCCAGTCATAGATGCAGGGTGACCATGTCCAAGTTTATAATTTTTTATGTGAAACTTTCTCATTGTATTCACCTCTTCTACAGGTATCATCACCTAACTTTGCTTTTCCAGAACAATTCATTTCAGTTAAGTATCTTTTCCCAGTGTCACAGTGGAAGATATAGTCCACATTAAGTTTAATTCATACTGATAGCAAACTGTATACAAAAAGTGAAAGCTTGACTCTAGGTAAGGGAAACAGACATAATTTTGCAGTAAGGCAAAAAAGTACAGTCACTGAGTTCTCACAGTTTAATTGGAAGTCTTGTGACATTTGACATTCTTTCACAAAGTTTTAGCTCTCAAAGGTAGTTATTATGTTAGACTTTCTTTTTTGTAAGCTTTGTTTCAGATGGACTTTGACAAGGAACTGAGACAAATCTCATTTAGACAGTGTATGACTCTCACAGCTCAAAGCCAACAATATCTAACCTTTATGTACATTAAAAATAGCTTGGAAATATGAGCAGAGTGAAGCTGAAAGGCTTAGTGAGCAAAAAAGCAGATTTTTTTAAAAAGTAAGATTTATTTAAAAGTATTTTTAGCTATGCTGATAGTTTTGTTGTGTGACTCATACCCTGGGAAACCTTTGAGATTCTAATAGTCAGACAGGTACCTTCTGATTCAGGAAATCAGACACAACAAATTTATTCACTGAAAACCCTGAACTGGGTGTACACATATCTGCAGTCCTCAACAGTAGAATGATATAAACCATAGATCCTGTGAAAAGGGAGATGAGCCCCAAGCCCTGGCCCTACAGCCCTTTTGCTTGTTCCCAGGCTACCGTAATGCTCCACAGAGGCCAACATTTATCAGCAGAGCAGCCTCACTGGAACTCACCACCGGCCGGTGCACGTCCCAGAACGCTCGCTCCTGGCTGTCAAGAATCTTCCTCTCTATCTTGTCTCTCTTCTTGTCAACTCTGTCAATGTTAGAGGATATTTAAAAGAAATAGTGTTAATGACAATATTTTTAAACATAAGAAATGTCCAATCACTTTTCCCTCCCCTTCTTCCTGGAAAAATCATGGAAACTCAAAATGTCTTGTCTTCAAAGGAACTTACTTTGCTTGTGCTTCAGCTTGCATAAAAATAAATTCCCATTTCCGAGCAAATGCTCGCTGTAGCCTGGCCAAACTCTCCTGAAAATACAACACAATTTTAGTGGGTTAGGTTGGAAGTTATTTACTCTTTAGTAGCTTTTAGTTTACCTTTCCCTCCTCTCTCACCTCCCCCGAAGTTGTAATGAAAGTCATGATACTTGTGTCAGTGTAAATATACCATATTTATCCGATATAAAGTCTTTGTTTGACACCAAAAGGGGTGGAACACTGGATCTATCTACTTTTGAATGCCCTGACAGTTTTAGTTTCTAAACTGTGATGACAAGAGACCTCCAGCAGAACATGGGATTTCTGAGGCATTTTTATATACTAGGTGCTGGCAGAGTAATTTTGTAATAATGCAAAGAAACGTTCTTTTTTTGAAAGTACATAATACTGAAAGATAACAGCAGTACTTTCCATACTGGATGATCCACATGACAACTCCCTTAAGTCACCTATGCAAACAATTTGCACTGAACGATGTTGGCTGCCTATTAGTTTATTTAAAATACAATACTAAGAAGCAATGAACATTTTGGCAAGACAGGAATCTTCCAAGACTGCCGTAGTTACCCTATTTTTAAAAAATGGAGACTATAATTCTTCACTACTGCATAGGAAATGTAAATATTCTGTAGCATAATAATAACAGGAAGATCTGTAAAATCTTAGCAAAATTATTTCCTCCAGTGATGCTGGAACAGCTTCACTGTCTGTAACAGAGCTTTTCCAATCTCCCCTCAGCCTACATGGTAGCAGTATGCAGTCTGTCAACACAGAGAAGGCTGTGGTTCTTACCTTCCTCCAAAAGGACCTCAGTTACCTTTGTGCACTGCTTTTACTGACACTAAGTGAAAACCTGTCTTTAAACTTGCTAACAAAAAGTGTTGCTTTAACTGTATTTCTATGCATTGCAAATGTTTCTCTGTGACATACTCACTGACAATAAAGACTGAAGAGTGAAGAAGAGACTTTCCAGAGATCTTGTCAATACTAGTAAAGGCTCTCACGGATAGTACCCTGGAGGTGAATTTTCTAAGGCATGTAAGTATAAAATTATGCATGCCCCACAGTCCAGTACACTGAAAAGCAAGCTTGTGCCAGAAGAAGCAATAGAGTGTGTCAGCATGGTGCTACTGCTGGAGGATTTGGCATGTTGAGAGGTCTGGCTGACTATCCTGCTATCATGTCACAGCAGCACAGCTGGACAGCTTTCAGCACAGAGCTGGGTCTGTTCATGAATTTTATGCTGACATTTTCATGAAAAATTCAGGAACTTTGAGGGGGAACAGGGATGGAATTCAAGACATCTCTCTCCTTAGAGAGCACATCCTCACCAGCTAATCAAACGCCCTCTTTTTCCAGCTCTTCCTGGCCCCAAATATCTTACCTTGCCTGGGGCACAGCATAATTTCCAGGGAGTGGGAAGTGCCTCTAGTCTGACCCTTTTTGCCTCTCATCTTACTGGTAGGACAAGGGCTCAAGTGCCAGCATCACTTTAAAGAAATGAGATTTGTATTTCTACAGCTACCAAGCACACTTGAAAACGTTGCCAGAGATCCTTCATTCAAACCTTGCACAGTGGAGAGTACAATTGCTTTTGAACACTCATGGTGTAGCTGGGATTTGTGAACAGTTATTTCTGATCCTGGCATGGTGATTTGAGCAGAGCAAGATTAAATATGGTCTGAAACTTCATTTTTTTTTCCCAGCTAGCCTTCACTACAGTCTCTCAAACACCATTTATGACTATGGAGCACTGCCAGACCCACATGCTGGTAAAAGTGGATAAAAAAGTGGAAAGTGGATAGTTTTCATGCTTAACATTACTTTACAAGCTCATTAGACCCAGCAGAGAAATTTACTTTTCCCCAGGTACTTACAGCTTCATAGTCTGCTAGCTCTAGCCTTGCTTTGTTTTGCATTGTCCGTTTGCAGAGGTAAACAGCTGGAACAGAATAACAGAGAATTTGCTACTATCTCAAAAACACAAATCGAGAGATCTTGTCTCTATTTTTCTGTAGGTTTTGTTTTAGTTTATCCTTTTATTCTAATAAGCTTTAAATACGGGATCAATGCTGCCAGTATTGTAACTAAAATGATGGGTCAGATACAGAGATTCATTAAATAATTATAAAATCTGCTTTAGGCAACAGACATCATATACAAAATGCATGAGACACTTGGGTTGAGGTTGTTTAATGGCCGGCACATTAAAGAAAAAATTGAAAAAAAAACCCTTTTAAACTGTGCATGTATAACTCATAATGCTTAGGAGGTTTATCAGGACTGCTGCTCTATTAATCAAATACATTTTTAAGAACAGGTACACGTGGTTTTATTTATTTTTACTTTATATTTAGGAGTCATAAAATTTCGCCCTAAGAAGATTTTAGCTAAAAATTAATTCCAGATAAAATTCAAGTCTCATACAGAATAGTTTGCTATAACTAATATTTAAAACAGAAAATAAAGTGAGACCAAAAAATGAAAAAAGTGCATCATGTATTAGATATAATGAGAAAAAAATATTCTTTCATTTATTTTCTAGATCCAAAATCCTTCAGCAGAGCTCTTCTGCCTCCACCTGATTCAGACAGAACAGAATCTTAACTAATAAAATGGAATATTGACAGCTAAATACTGAAAGGATGGAGGGATGAAAATGAAGCTTAAGACTACATAAACAGTACAGTGGTTTTCATCATGTTACTTGATCCAGAATTCTCTGTGCACTCCATTATCCTTGAAGGAAGTATATTTCCAAGAGACTTTATTTAGCAACAAATACTTCAGATCAACTCTGAATATTGCACAGCTTCCCCCACCACTAAGAAAATGAGCGCAGAACAATTTCTTATTGTGCAATATTCACCCACTTACTTCAGAGCACCTTCTCATGTGTGGAATCTTTTGATCATTGTAGGTAAGAAAACCTTAACTTATCTGTGGTGCCTAAAATCAGCAAAAACATTTACTGGCTGTCGTTACGAATGTTCCTGCTTCCTGCCTGCCTGCTTGTCCTCTACATGAGCAAAGAGAAATTACTTCACATAAGAACCAAATTCTTGCAGTCACTAGGAAGAAGGAAATGCTCATCTTAAACACAGCTTTGATTTTTAAGGTAGTCAAACTAGTTGTATTTTACAACTCCATGGAAATACTTATTTCTGAAGTCACCTGCAAATACATGCAAATCCATTCTAGTCGATGTTATTTCAGTGGAATTGATGAGAAGCACTTCCAATAAGTCCAGCTACAGCTATCGGTATTACTTGACATAAAATGAAGTTATATTTTAATTCACTTTTTGTCTTCCCTCCCCTCATTGTGTAGGTATTATCCGATCTATTTTCTTTTCATTTTCCACTCCCATAAGAAGCTGTGGTCTATTCCCTGCAGTATCATGTATCTTTTGATTCCAGAGCAATTTTTGTGTCTACAAAATCTACAAATATAGACCCAAATTCACATCACACATCAAGTATAGCAGACAGTTTCTATAGCTCAGTTTCCAAGCATTTTAATATTAGTATACACTTGCACTAATGCACTGGCAAGCATGCCAAAATGTCACAAACAGATGAAGGGAAAAATTTTGGACCCTTGTACCTGAGTTGCATAAACAATCAGTACGGTGGTAACAGAATACTGAGAAGAGAGATGTTCTTTGCCATTTAGTTTCTTTTACATTGAATCATTTTTCTCTCTTTTCATTCAAAATTGGTTATTTCATTGAACAAGAAAAAAATAAATACCTGGAAAATATTGTCAATAAAAATACATATTTAATAGAAATGCACAGACATTCCAAGGGTTAAATTTTCTCTAGGTCAACCAGTCTAATACCATTTGAACAGAAGCAAAACAAACTCTCCTGTTCTCTGCACTTGATTAAGCCCGTGTAAACCACATTCTCATGGTCCTTGTATAGGCACCTTTAGTTAACTTAGCACTTCCTCGAGTCCCATTGTGGGTATATTTTGGAATTGGCATCTCCTGCTACCTCCAACAAAAATCACTTCCATAGAGTGGATGACTGTCCGTCCTTCTGTCAGGATACCTTTTAACAAACTAGTGTCTTCACATCACAGAATTCTCAACACTGGCAAAACAACCACCTGGTCACCAGGAGCAGGGGAGAGGAACTAACTTGCCACAATATTATTCTAATACTGCATATAAAACTCTTGTCTTCCACATGTGACTGTACTGCAATATTTTCCCTGCAAGGTTCTTCTAATGACCCTTTTTGCTCCAACTCCATAGCAAGTACATCATAAGAACGTTTGGTTTTCATTATGAGCAAGCCAAGACTCAAAAAATTATGTTCATCCCTCAGACCTTTTTTCTCTGAAATATCCAGATCTCCTCCTCTTCGGGAGCCTAAAGATTATAATACATGTGGCTTGGATTGTTTATGTCAGAAATGCTTCTATGTGGCAGAATATGGCCAAGAAAGATTTAGTTATTTGAGAAATATGACATAACCACTAGTGTGGAAGAAAATAGTCCTGACGGACATTCCTACTCTTGACTCAATTTACTGCCATTGCTATGTGCAAACAATTACATCCTCATTATAGAACTGGATATTTGAGGATCTAAGAGCTACTTGTAGTCATAGGAGAAGCTGGCAGCAGCTCAGGAATTTGAGTTCACCAGTTCACACTCTTGTTATCATATTCTCTGGCTTGACTGTAACAAAATTCACTAGCACATTGGAAAGAAAGAAAAATGTGAAAATCACTCTCATTTTCAGCCAGAACATCTGAAAACACAGAGAAGTGAGGTTTTGTTCTTCTGACTTTTAGAGCAATGAGATCTGAAATACAGATACATGTTTCACAGGTACCACTCCTTTTCTGCACCGTGATATACGTGAAGTAACTGAAGGTGTTGGTACACCATGCAGTTGTAATTGCCCCAAACAGCCCATCCAGGGTCTCCACTGGGGCCCCCTTGCACCCAGGAGATGTGCTTAAGACCAGCTACTCCCCTGGACCAAGCTTGAGCTATGTTATAGACATGCCTCTAACCAGACCTGTAACTTAACAACCCTACCCTGACTTCCTGGCTTGACCTTAGGCCTTCCCAGTCACTTGAGACTTTGTCAGCAAGGACATTGCTCCTGCCTACACTGCTGTCACCCTCAGTTCTTGCTTAACTTTCCCTGCAGAGCTGCCCATTCTTGCCGCTCTCTGACAAAGGTGCTGAAAAGTGCTTAACATACAGATGAATGATATGCAAGAACAGGGTCTGATTAATAACCTCAATTTGCTAAATACGGACGGCTACATACAATCTTAGTTTTAGAGCCAGTGTATTCTGATGGATTTTGCAATCAACATAATTGCCTCCACTAGAGTGAATTATATATTAGACGCTATAGCTTGTGCTTTAGAAGTGACTGATTATAATGAGAAAACAGTTTTGTCAATAATTTTAAAGGCAATAATAATACATAATATTTCATAATGAAAGATGGTCAGTGTTGTTTATAAATTGGCATTGGAAAGACAGATCAGTACTAAAACACACTTTGGTAGCTGTGCAGTAAATACAGACTACTCGCTCCTGAAAATTCTGTTCAGGAATTGACAAAATGTGGGCGATGTGAGAGCTTTAAGGGAGACTGCAAAGTGTTCTAGCAAGGGTTGCCTGAAGAGGGTGTCTAGGTTTTTCCTTTTGTAATTTGTTTCAAACTGTTACACTCAAAATTATCTATATTCGTGGATAGCTACCTTTATTTTCTCAACTGTTCACTTATACTTGAAAGTTCCTAAGAAACCTCCATAGATTTTTTTCTTTAACAAAGATCATAGTGATAATGACAGGTTTCATTCTAGAATCAAGAAACTGGACTGAGTATATATCCTATTACGCACGCTTAGGGAAAAAAACCCAGAGCGTTCACCTCTAAGTTAAATAGGGAATTTAAGCTTGTTGCTAAACAAAGGCTAAATCTTCCCTCTCACCACAGCAGAGAAAAAGCCTCAGCTAAATTCAACAGAAGTACAACTGGGCCTCTGAAGACCACGGATAAAGCCACCTACATATCCACCACCATGTACACAGACTTAAACTCCTTACATAATTGTCCCAGTGCCGGTGGTGTTACAGCTCGATTCAGCCCCAGATGGTGGGCGTAGCTTTCAGTGAATACTCATTATCTCCGCTTAGGCCAGATTAAATTTATACTCTCTGTGAGTCAAAATTCTGATTTCAGAGTCAGTGTGCACCTGGCCAGTTAGTACTTAAAAAGCAAAGCAAACAGAAAATACTGCAAGGTCTAAGGGTTTCAGAGTTCTTCCTCTATATGTGAGTACCTGTGTCAGGTGAAGAATTACAGGACAATCGGCACAGAACATGACTGCAGGATAAAGCAAATTAAACTATCTCATTTAAACATCAGGATTTCTATTTCAGGGCAATTTATACCATCTTTAGGTCACCTCTGCTTTTACTCCAAAAAAATAATTTTTGCTCTTTGCAACAGCTGTTGAGTTTCACTTAGTCTTAAAAAAAAGATGACAACTTTTAGGCAGACAAAACTGCCAAATGCTCAGAAACATAATTTCTGAAACGCTCCGCCTTTTACTCTCTGATCATGCTATTTCTGTAACGCTTAAAGAGTGCAATTTTCTTATAGATTCAGACAGGTGGATGACTTTTTTACAGAAGCAAATAGCAAGAATGGAACCAAATTTCAAACTACCAGAGAGCTCAAGAATTAGAAAAATGAAAATTCATCAACACACAGAAGTCCCTGGATGACATTGGCCTGGGAAAGTCCTGCAGGGTGACAAATGAGGTATGACAGGGAGGTTACTCAAGCTACATTAACTATAGTATCACATAAACAATACCCTGTTGTTGAATCTAATTAAAAGTTGCATAATTTGAATTATTTCATACTTCCTGATGTTACCATAGTGCTTTAAATTTGCATTCAAGAATTTAACACCCTGCTTTGGCACAAAAAAAAATAAAGCTTTCTACCTTCTCTTAAGGCTCTCACTTTTAAGAGGGACTCAAATGCATTCACTAAAAGGTCTCGAAGAAGAGGAGGTGCAACCAATCAAATCACACTGATTTTGCATAGAAGTCACTTAGGGCACGTGCAATCCAAGACAAGGCTGAGGAAGTCAGAAGATGGAGAGTATTTTGTTCTAAACTGCAAAAGTCAGTTGCAGGGATGGCATCAGAAAGTGGCCATAACCTGACAACATAGGCAATTACTCAGTGTCCACCTGGCACTACAGAAAAGAGCATTTGCTGTTATTCCTCTCTTCATGGCCTGAAAGCTCTCATTTCCACATTGATATTGAAGCAGACGAACCTATTCAGTTTACTCAACACAGTATATCTGAAAGCAATTCTGAAAATTATGAGTTATGTTTATAAATCTCAGAACTTATTCTGATAAGAAATCTGATCTCTATTTATAGGGGATAAAGATGAAGATCATCAATGCTTTTGAAATAATGCTACAGAAAACATGTACCTAGGTCGGTTATCTTTTCATATGCAAGCATACAAATGCATTGGCCAAACACATGAAATAAGTTGTATATTCATGGAAAGAAAAATTCAGGTAAGTACAAAACTGTGAGGTGGTGAGCTGACAGGAAGCATTTTTAGGAAATGCTTCCTGCTTACAAAGCCCTTGCTGCAGTGGTTTGTCAATGTCAGAATTAGCAAGGATCAGAATGAAATTCAGGACATGCTTATTGAAGTGAGACTTTCTTTCTTCCTTTTCATCATTTATATGACAGAGATAGCTCCTAATGAGTGAATAATGTAGCTCTGCAGAGAAATATAATGGGATACAAATTCAGACCAGAAAAAAATTCTGCAGGTCACCTCTTCCATCTTTCTGCTAATGCAAGTCTCTTTTCTAAAGCTCTTTTGATTCAGTTCTGCTCAGACTAAATTTTATGCATTGCAAGCAACAGACCCAGCCACACTTTCTTCGGGAATTTATTTCCTTTTAGACTGTACTCTCCACTTAGTCCTGCCACCAAGATCTTAGACAATATATTCTGTATATGCAGTTTCTCAAAGCAAAGTCACTCAATTAAGGAGCCACAATCCAGTCTTAGCAATAATTTAGTGCATTACTTGACTCTAACTGAAAGAGTCTGTTTCTTACTACACCTAGAAATCCAGCAAATTTTGAGATGGGTCCTTAAAGGAGGATCTCTATTAAGGACATAAGAGGACTGCTTGCAGGAGTCCTTGCTGACGTACTCTGCCTGACACTAGGCATTGAGAAAACAGGAACTCAGCATCAAGACCCAAGACTATAGAACTGCAGAGCTCTCCAGAACCTATTTATACTGTATTGGTAAATTTCTCCTCATTCTCATCACATAATTTCAAACACATAATTTTTTATTCATATTTACATCAAAGAAAATGCTACTCTGCTACCAGTTTTGCCCCAAGCTACTGACTCATACTTATGGATTGATTTCAGGAGATGCTGAGCACACGCAGTTTTCCAGCAGAGTTCAGGTAAGCAATAGGGCTTAATATTTCTCAAACACAAATCGCTTACTAATAAGCTGTTGCCAAGGGAATCCTGCCTGAGCATTTGTGAAAAGAAAGTATATAATGCATCCTCTGTACAGTTCTCTTTGTAGCTAGCTACTCCACAGAGGGAGGTGCAGCAAGTTGAATGAGAGAAAATTTCTGAACTAATCAAATTTTCATAGTGGGATTTGAAGCTGGGCACATAAGTAAGCAATAACCTCTATAGAGAGGAAGTTACATGGAAATTTTTAATCCGTGGAAAACACAATACATAAAAACAGTTGGACATGATGATCTTAAAGGTCTTTTCCAAACTAAATGATTCAATGATTCTATGATTGTAATTACTTTTTGTGAACGATGTACTTTTTAGCATGGCTGCAAGTTTGGCAGAGAGGCAGATGAGCCAGGTGCGATGGCTCTTGTTCAGAATTGAGCATCAGAGGCTGAACTACAAGAAGGTATTGTTAGGAAGGAAGCTTTGCACTAACTGACTTGTTAGCCAATTATTAAGAAAATTTAAAAAGGACAGACTTTTGCTTTCATAAAAATGCTGAGGAAAAACAACTACGAAACAACAACTTTCACATAGCAAAAGTAGGTAGTTTCCTTAACTTACTGTCAGATTGGATAAGAGAATCATGCATATTTATACAACTGCCACAGAAGTTTACAGGTAACACTTGTCCAGGAAGGGAGCTTACATTTTTAAAGGGAGTAATTAATTAAAGCTTTTTTTTTTCCCTGTAAGTGTTTTAATTTCCTACAAGATTGCCTTGACAACACCTGACTTCACCTGCTGAAAATACATACATTTTCAAAATTTGTCCTTCTTTACAGCAGCAGAATTAAAGAATTTTCTTTGAATATATGTAAAATAAATCTCATTTACCATCATTTACATATCACATGGTCACGTGCTCTTAAACTCACGTTGCATTATTAGTTATTTACTGTGTTCTTCTTAACCTACCAAGATTCTGCAATCCTCCTTCATTTTTAACTCATTTGGGAGAAATACAAACACAAAATTTCAAGGGTGAAACAGCAACTATATAGACACAGTTGACTAACATCTTCTAGTATCAGTCCAAACCTCCTTAAGTGACTGTGGCACTTTCAACATTTTATTCACTCTCACCTTTGAAAATATTTCTTTTTTTTAATAAGCAGTTAACTGTAAGAAAAGATCTGTATGTCACAGACACTTTTGAGTCTAATCATCAACAAAAGTATTTAGAGAAAATGAGTAAAGGTTACTAATTCTTCATATCTTACATGCCTCAAATTCTTGTAACTCCCTTACATTGTCACAGCTATGTTTATTCGTTTGCTTGGGTTTGAGCTTTTCAAATGCAAAAGTAATGGCTGTTTCATTTTTAATGGAATTTTTCCCTAACCTTTTGTATTTCTTACTATCTCATTCAAAAAAAGAGAACAGTAAGGAACTGAATTCCTCAGATTTGTAACAGCTGTGAGTCACTAAACCTCCAAGAGAACCTAACAGGCCTGATGAGAACTGAAGCCAAATGCATATGGAATAACATTTTCATATGTGGCATCATATTCCCCCTTTCTAAGATGCAATGGACTTCAAAAGTCTCCATATGTAATTAATTCTTAATGACCCAAACTATTTTTAATCTGCCAGAAAAGAAAAAATCTGTCAGTTTTAAAAAGAAAAAGAGAAGATAATTAGAAATAGGTTGTACGCTCAGCCATTACTTGCGATCATTTCCAGAGCCAGTTTTCTGAACTGAGATCCAATTCTATTTGTCACAAAACCAAATTATAATTCAAATTATAATTCAAAACCAAATTACAGTTATAACATGACTTAACTCACAGGAAACACAAGATGATTTGAACTACACTGGCCTTAAGAAAATGGTTGTTATTATTGTCACATAATAATAGTAATGATAGCAATAACAATACCAATAAAAAAATAACACACATTTTTTTCATTAACAAGATTCCTGCAGAAACCAATCAGATTCTACACAGAACAACATGTCCTGTATGAGTGGACTCAAAGACATATGGCATTAAAACATGTATCATCAACAGATGGAATCTAAGAACCTGCCTTTTAAAAAATTATTTGCAATCTGAGGCATCTTAGAGCATGATTTTTAAGAAAAGGAGAGAGAGACTTTCAGTACTTTTTGAAAAGTAACACTTTCTTAATAACTGCAGAATGATGAGATGGCCAAAATTTTGACAGTTACAATAAAAAAAAAAAAGCTACACAATTCCACTTTGACATACAATAAAATAATCCAAGCCCTCTTTGTGCCACCAAGACACAGCACTGCCCTTTAGCTTTATTATGAGAACAGGTCTGCAGTTTCTTTACATTTTGGAATATTCTATTTTCATGTCTTTTTTCTTCGCATTTTCTTCAGATGAATCTTTTTAATGAAACTATTTGCTACTACAAGTCCACATGGAAAAAGAAATTATTTTTTAGGGAAGATATTATTATTTTGCAGAAAGAAGTAAAGATAATTTGTTTCTGACTTAGCTCTAGTAATAAACTAGCACACACAGGATCTCAATCTCATTTAATTTATAGTTTCAGATTAATTATTTTCTTGGCAGTATGCTACGTTCTGGACAGTAGCCCAGCTATGGGTGAGTAAATGACTGAGAGTAATTTTTAAATTAAAATAAAATTGCAGTGTGTTTTCAAAGACTTGTAAAATTAGGTCAATGCCAAAGAAAGTGGTTTGCTTTGTTAATAACTTTGAAAAAGGAAGATTACAGGGAAAGACTACTTCTTGCTAGCCTTGAGAGATTCCTAATGCCTGCCACAGTCATTATTTTTAAGAGGTGCAGTTTCAAGCTTGTTCAGGACAAGTCCATGAAAATGGAAGCACTGCACATCATCATAATACATGTCAAGTACAAAATGCATTTGCATATCTTTAATAAAATAAATTCTATTTATTATACTCTCTAGAAAGTAGCAGAATTACTGTGAAAATCCACAGAACCTCTCTGGAGTGTATTTAAGGTGGAATTTATCCTTTAATAACATGGAACTTTTTCAATCCTACCTTAGATTTATTTTGGATTCTTGAATATTATCTGATTTTTCTGTATTCTTCTGCTGAGCATTGTTTACAACAGTTATGTGATTCTTTTTGCAATCAGCTGTGCTCAGTTGTCCCCTCATCTGCCCTCTCTTTACATTCATAGAATGGCATTGAAAAAAAATCCTCAGGAAACAAGGCAAATGATAACTTCTGGGACTGAGAAGACACTAACCTAATAAGAACACTATTGCAAGGTTGTCTTAAAATCTTATTTTCCTGCAAAAGCTCTAGCATTAGCCAATTCTGGCAATACACAGGCACCTTAGGTAGATCTATTGCAATGCTCTGACCCTGCTGCATGGAGGAGCTGCAGGCAGATGTCTTACAGGCTTGCCCCTTTGGCTCATGAGACGGCAGGGTTGGAGCTTTCCCTTCCTTCACCCCTCTGCAACAGAAGAGCTTAAATTGACCACCTGGAGCATATTTGACAACTCTTATATCAGCTGTGACTACAAAAGTTCCTTTCTCCTAATTTAGCTTTATCTCAAGTTCAAACCTCTCAAGCATATATTTATTTATTAAAATCCCCTCGTAATGTAATACATATTACAGCTGAATAATTCAGTATCTCTTAAAACCATAGTAAAATGCTTTCTGATCTTTAACATATTAGGAAACGATACTGGAGTGTCCCTCTGAGAAAAGCATGTAACACTTTCAAAGAAAGGAAAAAAAATTAAGTGGTAAACCAAGCATTTCTCCTTCAAGGACTGATTTCCTCATACAGAGTGGCTAATCATTCAGGTGTGGTACAGATTACTCCTCCTTTGTAGCTTTCAATAACTATTTGCTGGATGTCTTCAAATCTCAGTATTTAAAAGAAAGAAGAACATTTTTTTCCTCCTAAGGGATGAAGGAACTGTTACCATTTTCAAACTTTACCTTGAAGGCACTCAGCTCTGCTGAGAATCTCAGACTGAAATTGTTTTATTTAGCAATGTATTTGAAATTAAATTGTGTCTTCTTGCAGAAAGGAAGAAAGCATCTATTGAACTATCCAAACCAAGGGCTGCGATTGAATTCATGTTACAAGCGAACACACACCTGAATTTCCAAAAAGCTATAAACCGATTTTCAAAGCTTGAGCTTCTGCAAAGGTAAGCTATCATATAAACGCTATTAACTAAGTGAACTGGTCTGCAGATGAGCTGCAATACTTACAGTGTGGATTAGAATTAGCAGGAGACTGCTCATAGATAATCCATTTCATTTAAAAATTAGGTCACTATTCGGTATATAGAGGCACCTAATTCTGGTTATTTTTTTTAATACTTTGCTACATATTATCTTCTATTCTTTGCTTCATATTATCTTCTATTTTTCTGTCTAAGCTCACATCGGTAATTAGAACATGTAATTTATGAATAAAACCTCAAGAAACAGGCAAATAAATTTTCCACAGGGTGCATATCAGAAATAAAATATCTAAACTAGACACATTTTGGGGGTCTGAATCTGAGAATAACTATCACACAATCATCAATAAAGTGTTCTCTGCTTCACCGAGACTTCATCACTATAAATAATTACACTTCCTGGAGCAAACAGAAGATGTAAATGGCAAGAGATGTTTTGACGAGTTTTGAGGATTTTTTTTTCTTTTCCCCTCAGATCAACTCCAAATCAGACTTAATAAACTTTTAGTAAACTTTAAAATGGTAACAGCACATTCATTTCAATATCAGCAATTCTTGCACAGGAATTACATGACAAAGAATTATGTTTTTAACAGTGGGATGATTAAACAAGACAGACTGCAATGATGTGTTCATTCATATAATACATAATTCCCGAAAGAAATAGGAAAGATTTCTACACTGACCATAGTCTGTGTTTTCCGGCTCCCAACAATTTGATGGCCAAAAATAGGGTGTCTATAGACAAAACAAAAAAGTAGGGAACTCATGTTAGACAATGCAAGCATTATACAGTCCTTGGATTGACACTGGTTTTCAGAGTCAGTTTACACTTTGGTAGATCTATTATATTGTTAACTTGACGATTTTGAAATAGGCATCAAAACAGAAGATTACTTTTGTATGCTTGTTTATTGCACTCGTGTCAGAATGGCATTGAAAAAGAAGAACAAAGTGTTCTTTTTATTTTTAAAGTTAAGGGAACAAAAACCACAAGGTTAGGTAGTGAGGTTGTCTTTTTCATCTTCCCTAGCAACATACCTCTCACATGTCCTGAAGAATCAGTTTTAGAAGGCAACAAGACAGAATGGGGTACATCTAGTTCTTGATTCTGGAGTTTTCTTTAGTATATATTAATATTTAATACTCTTCCCTAGGAGTTATATGTTTAAAAATGCCAGTAAATACAACCTGTTTTCACAAAGTTATCAAAGTTAATTTGTTTAAGTCTATTTTTTCCTAATTGTTCACCAATTGTGATTTTAAATTTGATTTTTTAATGGAAAGCCAATAAAAGGAATAATAATTAAATACTATGCTAATTAAAACTGTTAAATATATTCTTAAAATAATTCATTTCTAAAAAATTAAGAATCTAAGACAACATAGGCATTTTTCACACAAATATTTTTTAAAAGAGTAACTCCTTGTTAAAATGTAAACGTTTATAGTATTTTATACATAAAACACTCATATATATATATATAAAAATATATACAGACACACAGAGAATTACATATTCTTCTGCAGTTGAATTAACCTCATTAAATACGTGGACTGGTCTGAGTGGTATTTCAAAACACAGGTGCTTCCTTAGAAAAAACTTGTGCTTTATTCTCTGTTTCTTACTAGTTTTTCCTCAAAGACCTCCCAGCTGCAAAAATGAAAACCTCTCTTGCTGCCCACTTCCCTCAAAATTGTTTTCATGTTAATTTGGAGACCAAGAGGCCTGAAGGGTAGGTAAGACATTCACACCTACTGTCAGGTTAAAAATATATTGCGAAAAACCCCTCTCTATTGTTACAATGACCCATCAACTTTAATAGGAGCGATATAGAACTTGTTATTTATTGCAGAACGCAATGAGTTAAAGGGTAGAAAAAGAAACTATCACAAGCTAAATTCAAAGGCTGAGATGTGTCTGTGCTGTTTTGTTCCCTGTGAGGGTGCAGCAAGAACTCATTCTTCTCTCAACTATTCCTTCACAGTGCCACTGGAATCAAAGTGACCAGTATAAGCACAAATGGAAGGAAGAAGAGGAACTCCTAAATGATGAACGGCAGTACTTGGCAAGTCCTGGAGAAGTACTAAGGTATAAAAGGAATTTCAGTATGTCAGTCATATAAAGTATAAAGTCACCATCATTTACATAAACAGTTTTCAAACACATGAAGGGATAACAGTCCTTCCTTAGAGGCATGAAGCATAACTCAGGAGAGGCCCAAGAAGAAAAGCACAACTACAATTTTTTCCTGCTCACAGTAACTTTAACCTCTGTTTACAAGTTCAAGCTGAGCTTCTTGAAAAAGTGTGCAGTGAGGGTTACTAAATACATAGAAGCCATATCTCCTCAGGCAGCCTCTGAGCAAAAACTGGCTGGGGGTCAGATTTTATTTAGGGGAAAGTAGCAGTTATGGTGAGGAATGGCTGGAGAAAGGTGCAGGAGAAGAGCCATTTTAGAAGTAAAGAGACAGAGATTTTTCCAGTTGTGAGTATATTTGCTGCAAATTCCATATTAACACTCCTCATACAGACTTAAGATTTCTCTTGACAAATTATACATACTCCAATCCCATCTGAAATTAAAAAATAAATTCTGTCATCTGATTTTGAGTCAATCTCAAAACTGCTTTTGGCATTCACTTCACATCAGGCTATGAAAAAAATACTATATATTCATGACTATATGTTTATGATGTCAGAGAGGGACTCTGTTGTTCCATACAGAAATAAAAAGCTACCCCCAGCCAGCAACAACACTGCAAGTAGTAGTTCTGGGAGGCTCACAGAGAGATTATATCCATCAATGATAAATCTGCTATTACTCATTTCAATATTTACTTACAATAACTCATTAAAAGTTTACTGGGACTTGCATATTAGTGGTGGAGGGAGTGTGGGTGGCTAAACAGAATACAGGTAAGGGGTCAGGATTTTCAGCGTTGGGAAATGTCACTTTAGCTCACTAGGAGGCAGAGGTGGCCAAGGCTTTTCTCAAGGGTGAAGAGGCACATCCCAATGGCAAGACCTGCTTCTAACAGAGGGACTCAGTTCAGACCAATGCTGAAAAGTGTGAAAATGCACAATTTTGCTTTCCAAAGCTTTTGAGGAAAAAACTTTTGAGGAAACACATAAAACAGATGTTGTTCCGTTAGAGAATACCTCACCAAGACTTTGCAAGTGTGTAGTACTTGGAGTGAAAGTGATGAGACTGGCACTTTTATGTAAAGACAAGCGCAGCAGCACGAGGGCCAGCAGGCTCAGAGAGCAGGCAGAGGAGATCTCTTGGGCAGGTAAATCGAGGGACAATGAGAGAGAAAGGAGATGGCAGGTATGGGTGGAGATGGTACTAAATGTCCAAGTACCTTTAGAGAGAAAACATAGTGACAGGCCAGTGTATCCACAGTAGCACTCTCCAGTCAACTAAACATGGAAAAAGGACAAATTAATGCATATGCTACTAAGAGTTAGTCTAAGCCTCCCTGCATCACCAAGTCTCTGGAGATAAAAGCAGAAAAGCTGAAAAAGAACATAAGTATTAATTAGGAAAGCACATGATAACTCAACATAAAAGGTTTCACTAATGTGTTATATGGTAAGCCAAAAATACCAGCAAAAGGCAAACGTTACGATATGAGAAAGGAGTTCAGATAAGAGTACAGATAAGTAGAGAGGATAACTAAATGAGTCTCCCTCCAAAGGGAGGGAGACTGTGGTCAGATAAAGGTCTTTCTTTCCACGGAATGACAGACATGTGGTCTGCTTGCTGATACTCTGAACAGGGCAGGCACAACGCGCCTCTGAGCTCCACGCCATGATCCTGCCTGCAGATGCGTTCAGTGGGACCTGCTGAGAAGTGCAGCTCATCACCTCAAGCACTGCAACGTGGCTGGAGCTGGCCTCCACCCAGCTGGCTCCTGGTGGGAATAAAGTTCAAGTCTGCCTGCAATCAGCTCTGCAAACTTGCCCCAAATTAATTTTGACATGAAGGTAAGACTGTGGGGTAAAGCACAGGAAGAGAAATATTTACATGAGGTCACACAGTTCAGGGTAGAGGCCTGATGACATTCAGCACAGGATGCTTAAGGAATTATTGTGTTTTCATGCAGGTAAACTGTTTATTCCTTAAAAAAAATAAAAAGTGTCACCAAACGAAAGAATAACTCCTGGTTCCTTAGCACTTGAGTTATATGCATGTGTAAGTACTATGATGGATTTTTTGTTCTGGTACTCTGGTACTCCTCTTTCTCCTCTATCTGTATTACAGAGTTAGCTAGTATCTAACTGGCAAGAATTATCAAAAGTATTGGATTATCTGCATGATGTTTAAAAAGGTGTAAGTTACCTGAAGAGCAAGTTATACAGGGAAGAAATATACATTCAAGTAACTTTTCAAACATGGGCAGTTATTAAAAAAAAATCACATAAGGCAGAGGAGCCTCAGAAGACTACAGCAAGGGGAAGATCAGAAAAGGTGAAAAGCTAAAAAGCTGAAATAACCTGTATTCTAATCTTCCTAGACCTACCATCTAGATTAATTGTAACACACTGTTTCTGACCACTT
Source organism: Apaloderma vittatum (assembly GCF_000703405.1). Taxonomy (NCBI): domain Eukaryota; kingdom Metazoa; phylum Chordata; class Aves; order Trogoniformes; family Trogonidae; genus Apaloderma; species Apaloderma vittatum. Next base: position 67,399 of record NW_009702854.1, read on the forward strand.
AAAAGCCAAAGGTTACTAATATTTGGATTTTTCTAAATCATATTAGGTCACTGGCATTGTAAAGCCCCTGCTAGTGAGAAATAAACAGTAGATGCTTTGTATTTTGACCAAGGCAAAGTCCTACATTACTTTCTCACCAGTACAAGAATTATGATATTACCATAAGATGTGCGCTCAAAAGCAACTACAGCTGCTGATAACTTTGTATTCCAAGAGCAGATAACTATTATGCACTTTCAAAGCAGGAAATGGCATTGATGGGTGCAGAGGCAAGGAAAACTCTCCTAAAATCAAAGACAATAACAGCGCTAAGGGACAGGATTAAGACTTAAAAGGAAAGAAAGTTTAAAAAAAATAAAATCAAGAAAAATCTGTAAAAAACCCTAGACACTGAAAATGAAACATGATTTTAAAAATCAGTTTCTAATTAAAGGATTTTTGCAATGCTATGTTTGTATGGGAAAAATCCACCAACAAGAAACTTGTACATTGTTGAAATAACTGACATCTTCCCAGAGATACATTTCCTTGCCTAATTGTTCTGGTCTTAACCTACCTAGCTGTGTGTCATGCACACTGGATAAACTGGAATCTATGATCTATTAAAAAGCTCCCATAGCAATGTAAGTAGGCTCTGCCCATGTAAATGACCACCTCTATACCCAGACTATGCAAACACAGCTTGGTTTAACTATTTGTTACAACTCACATATCCCAAGTACACTGTAGAAGAATTGTAACATCCCTTGCAATATCGCATATTCCTACGGTACTAACATTATACAATCTGTGTACCTTGTTTTGTGATCTAGAAGCTCTGCATAAGTGGAGATTTTCCCCAGGAGAAGTATGGATGTGGTATAACATGTCGTATTTCAACTCTAGCATTTTCAAAGAGAAGATTATAAAATATCAATGTTTTTCTCCTATGAAATGTAGAAAACATTAGGGAATTACCATACTTCAGAATTTTACTTTTCCTCAGAAGGAAATGTGAAGCAGTTCATCATGAACAAGTATTAAAGAGGGAACATTTGTCACTTTGCCATGACATCTCACTTGTAGCCTGGAGGAAGGTGGGTGGTAGAATTGTTTGGGATAAGTCAAGTACTGTTTATCAGCCTATGCAGAAACAATCCTGCCCGTTTTTAACAGTACATTTTTTAGACAATTTGTTTAACTGTATCTGTAATTTGAATAAGCAGTCAGTACAAGTCAGCAGCTAGATAAATATGACTTACCTAGCACTGCCCATGTGTTCGTAGAGCCATTTAAGCATTTGGAACAAAATAGGCTCTTACAAGGAACTTGATGCCGTTGACAGAAAACTGATTTTGCATACACAAAAAAAAAGCATACTAGATCTCTTTATTATAGACTAGTATCATTAGGTAAAATGAACCACAGGAATCCATAATTTTCCTGTTAATAAAGTCATATAAAAAAAATCCAGTAGTATAGCACTTATTCCACACTAAACACATTGGCAGCAGTGGCTGCTATGCATCGTGAGCAATCTTGTGATAGAACAAATAGGTCTGCTTTGTCCCTACCAGAACGTTAATCAATAATAATACCCAAGATAATGAAACAGCCACTTGTAAAAACCAGTGTTGCCCATCAGCATTTATAAAACATGATTAATTTCTATGCATTAAACTGCATTACTGAGGGAAATCATTAAGAATCTTTCAGCTACTTCTTGTTGATAGCATTAAGGAAAGAACTGTTGTTTCTGAAGCTGCTCAGCTCCATGGAATCTTTCAAAATCTAATTACTGGGATGGAGGAGGAATATTCAAATCACTCATAAGCCTTCCTTTGCATATTGCTGCTATTCTTCTTGTAGGCACCAGGGAGTCTTTATAAACAGCAGAAATCAAGTCTTTGCTAAAAAACAGTCATACACAATCTCAAGTGCTTTGCATGATGGATGGCAGAATTCATGGGCGTTTGGTTTTACATTCACTGAAGCTGACTCAAACAATGTCTTGGTGAAGGAAAAGCATAAGATCACTGGTCTAGTGCTCTCGAGCCCATGAAAGAATGCCAGGAAGTCGTGCTCCACAGTTAGCTCAGAATTATTTAAAAAGAGGTTGAGGAAGTTGGAGACAAAGATTTTTGGCTCTGCGCCTCTTCTTTTCTAACCTGGAAAGGAGAGCAGATGGGGAAAAGTGTGTCTGAGTAGGGAGTTAAAAAAGAAAAAACGGGACTGATAGGGCAGTTAGAAAGACACATGGATTTGAAAATATTTATCCTCTCTTTGAAACCTAAACAGAATGTGTATGTGCTGAGCCTGAGCTGAAGAGACAATGAATTAGTCCTTCCACCTTCAGCGCCAAATAAAATCTGCCAAATGCTAGATAAGATAACCTCCTTTTTTATTTCTAAAATCTGGCTTCCAATAAAATGCTTCCCTCAAGGCATAGAAAATGATCCAGCAAGGCTGCAGGGGGTGGCTGGAGAGCTGTGACGTTCAGCCACAGTTCCAGTACTCAGAATGGCCAGGACTGAGCCAAAAGGCAGCCAGCTGAGCAGCGCTGACTCTTGAGATGTGGGAAGCAATGTAATTCCACCTGAGACACAAGGATCTACAACAATTCACGCTCTACACTATTTTGCAGCAAAGATACTCCAAGATCCTTACAATGATTGCTATATAGTTTTACCCTCAATTTAAGCATGGGAAAAGAAGGCCAAAGAGGTTAAATGCATTTGTCAAGAAAGTGTTCCCAGTGGTAGAATAGGAGAAGACATCACAGGTGACATCATCTTGCCAAACCCCAGGAGTTTTGCTGCTATCTTCACCAGGCTCATGCTTTCACAAGAAACGGTTCCAATTTTCACACTTCTCCGCTATTTATGCCTTTTATCTTAAAAGTTACAAAACAGCAGCAGAACCTAAACTTCATCTCTGAAAACTAATGTATATTAAATCACGAATTAATCTCATCACAAAGTAGGAGTGCGATTATTGCTAGCCACAAGTATCCTAGGAGTTTGTTTAAAGACAAAAGATTAGGAAAAACTGTTTTTCACTATGAACATTGAGACAACTTAGTACGCATGGGCAACTTATAGAAAAAAATCAATACATCTTTCCCTGGAAGACTATTGTAGAAATTTAGCAGCTAAGAGGGAGGGTCAGGTATTCCTCACCCAAATAGACATATTATCACTTATGTGGACATGGATGAAAGGTCTTAGCAAGTAATTCCTGGTCCCAGGAAGATCTTCTTTCTTAAACACAACTTGCTTTTCCAATTTTGGTCCCTCATATCTATCTGCTCTCAGGTAGAGGAGAGTGGTTAGCAGGTATTCATCTCTTTCTTTGATCCCAGGCTTAAATTACCAGAAAAGGGCAATACAGCTGTTCAGGCTGGTTCAAAAAATACCACTATCCCTGAATTTTCTGCTTGGCCTTGTTGAGACTAATAAGAAATTTTGTCTCTGTGTAAGGCAATTAATATTTAGATCCATCCCATCTGAATTAAATTGTTATCACAGAAACTAACCTAATTACACCTGAGTAGGTCTAAGAATTATCTGGAATTATTTTTTATATATATCTGAGGTGACATTATTTTAAAAAGCAGATACAACAATGACTCTACAGTCCTCCTGATGGCAAAGGTAATAACCAAAAAAGTATAATTTTTCTATAAAAGGGCATTTGAACAAATGAAGTGCATTCTCCACTGCTTTTAGATATTGCTACACAACAGAAGATTGCTTAAAACAAACTGGAATTAATTTTACTATCAGGAGGCAATGTGTCACCCTTTGGAAAACAAAAAAATGAAGTGCATGGAGACCATCCTTGTAGCAAGCCTGGTTTTTGCAGGTCAAGTCTCTACTGCAGACAGAGATTTCTCTGCAGGGATGGCTTCTGAGCTTTTCAATGCTGGCAGGTGCATGGGTTTCTCTTTCTATTAAAATATCCAGAAGTTTGTGAAACCTGTCCTACACTCAGAGGTCCTATTTTCAAAACACCTGAACAACTACTCTAGTGAAAAATTCATGCATTTATAGCTAAACCTTCCTCCCCATTGAGTATGTGTTTTTGTCTTCCAATTTAATAGCTTCAGTAACCAATTTTATCTTAGCCTTCATTTGGTGAGGAATGTGAAATTGTAATGAGATAAGTTTTACTGTTATGACTCCAGTTAACAGGTATGACACCACTATGATTTTTTTCTCATGCTCTATATTAACAGCTAAAATTGTGTTGTTTTAACGTTGTTAAGGTAGGAATAGCAAACCAAAATGGACCACAGAGCAGCAAACAACCAAAATACTGCAGATATATACAGAGAAACACTTGAGGAAATTATGTGATTTCATATGCATATGTCAAATAAGTGCCAAATCCTTAACTTACTTAAATCAGCTGGTATTATTTTACAGTCTAACCCTCACTGAAGCTTCATGTCTAAACACATAAGCTGTAGACCTCTCTGAGGACAGCCTATGGCAGGGTAGCTGAAGTACTCTCAATCATTCACAGTGCAGCCAATCCTAATCTACACTTTTCTTCTGTCAAAATACCATGCTAGCAGAGGTTCTCATTTCCTGTATCTGAGAGAGAAGCAGGCCAGCAGCTGTGCAGAACTCAGTGATTATTACTCCTATAAATAAGTCCTATTCTCTGTAAAATGAAGTCCTCAGATATTTTGTCCTTTTGGCTGCTGCTTATGCAGGGACAAGCCAAGATCTGGAGCTTCAACCATGCTACAATTTCCTTTCGCTTTTCATTTACCCCATAACCATATCAGTGCTTTTGCCTGAGCAGTAAGCCCCCCCTCCCATCCATGTGTCATCCCTCTCCTCTTTATATTGAAGACTGAGGAGCATGAAGCACCATGAGGAGGAAACCTTTTACTTCAAATCCTCTCTCCAGGACCAAAGGTAACTGTGGATCTGGGGGAGGAGGTTTGGAGTGACTGCTCTTTGTAGTACCCATATACGCATGTAACTTACTATCCTGCTGATGCTGTATGACTCAGGATCTACATAGGAAAATAGGATAATATTTTATGTATGTATGCAATAATCGTTCCCTTTCTTGCCAGACTGTATTCTATTTAATGATACTTGTTCTAAGATTTTGGGTTAGCCCAAATATTATGAATCTTTCTCTTCCTTTATGTGGGTCTATGGAACTCAACCCAAAATATCGACGGAAGTCACATATGGCAATTAATCTAATACAATGCTTGTGACTATGATTGGTGTATTACAGTTTTCATTTTAAAAACCACAATCTCTATGGTATTTTATTCTTGATGGCTTCTTCTTTAAAGAATGTTTAAGACAAAGCTTAGACTTAAATAATTTGAAGACAGTAGATTTTTTTTCTCTCTGATATTATATTTATGTAATAGAACTAACAGAGCAGGATTACAGAAGCATGGTATTCATATAATCAGTTTCATAGTAATAATCGTATAATTTCAAAGCAACAAATATCTAGGGAAGATCTTGGAGTAGCTGTTATTGAAACCTAGCAGGAAGACCATCTAATAGGAAGAGCAATACAGAATACATCCACCATTGTCAAAGGTGGTACATGGCAAACAATGTTACTTCCTGCTCTAGAATACATAATCACATACTGTGAAATCTTATTTCTTTCAAGTTACAGGTATTTGCTCCACAACCATGTAGTTGAATATACATGTGTATGCATAGGTATGAATGTACACACGTATACATCCTTTCGGTTTGTTCTGAAGCATCTGTGTGTTTGTTGTACACAATGGGACCAACAGATCAGTGCAGAAACATGTCTATACTCGTTTGAAAAATACCTTCTTACTAATAAGGAAATCCTCACACAAGAAATAGAAATATGACCCTCCATTTTTTATCAGATTTCTGCTAGAGGCTTAATAAGTAAAATACCTCCTCTTTTCCAAATTAAGACTATGTTAGGAATGAGTCAATACAATCTAAATTATTTCCTTTACTATATTTCCAAAATACAATATTATTTCATGATACATACTTTCACACTTAGTATTATTACACTTTTTTCCAGCAATCAAAGTGGTCACTGTCATCTTAACACTTTGCTGTCTCAATTTCTAAATAAAATCCTTCTACATGTTTTTTTTTACTTTAAGGGGAATTTCCACCATTTACTAGATTACATAAGAGACAAAGTATGATCTAGATTTGCTATGAACCTTTGTTTAATGTCTTTAATATGAGCTTGTATTTGAACAAGTCAAGAACATGTTGAAAACACTTACCTGGAATCGATAAAAGGTGCCATCATCCTTTAGTGTTAGAACATGGTCTGAGATTGGAAAGAAATAACCATGTGCTGCCATCAGTGTTCCCAAATGTAGAGCTTCCACTGTTTGAAGAACAAAAGAAAGATAAATTTTAAAAACTAAATAACTTCTTCTCAGCAGTTTAGTTTTTGTGTTTACATTCACCTCATTTCCTGCAGATAACCACTTGATTCTCAGTCAAGGTTTCTGCCATCATAAAAGTGCTTTTTCTGTGTAATATAATGACGCAACCGAAAAACCCCTTTACTCTCCTTAACAAATGGCTATTAGATGTTCCATTTCTATGTTTCATCTGGAAGAATGGCATATGGAGATTAGGAACATCAAAAACTTCTAGGAAGTACATTAGTTAAGAGTAAAAAAGAAGCCTTAAAAAATTATTTTAAATATAAAATTTCCCAGGCAGAAAGTATAATGATTATATGTGTTCAGAATACAAATTCAAAAAATTGGAGGAACATAGACTAAAAGCAAGAAAGTACGGGGGTTTTAGGTAATAAGTGTACACATCTGCACACAGAAATGTTATCTACACTACTGATATTTCCCAGTCTTCACCCACTGTGTGTAAGAAAATGCAATATAAACGACGTTCTCAGTAACACCAAGATAGCCTCACTGAGAAGGCATAATTCAAATCACAGTCAATTGATATACAATGAGAGAAAACCCTGCAGCCAGAGACATCACATAAAAGATCTGAGAGAGACAAAGCTCATGGAGGTGTAACTCAAAACACAGTAGACTTCAGTCTCCTCTGTTCTTTACTGCTTTTTGTGGATTCATCAATTACCTGAAGTGAGGTTTCAGGTTGCAAGTTATAACAGCTAATGGAAAAGAAACATCTCAGGTGAAAGACAAAGACAGCTTCACAAGTCTGTTGTTTTTCAACAGAACACGAAATATTTTATATAAATTCAAAATGTTGCTGTGGGTGTAGTTTTGACTCTAAATGTGTATCCTACTACTGGGCTAAAAGCTCAGAAGCAGCTTAACATTCCATGGTTCACTCTTCTATCAAACTTTATTTAGCTGAGTGGGTGAAGTGAACCACATACGTACATAGATTGATTAGCAATCATTTTTGTGAGAAGTAGTACTGCCCAGCCATCTGCCATGCCATTCCAAAGAGAGCAATCCTGATGGATTAAATGCTAGTCACTTTTAATATACTTTGTTATACAAAAGAGTCAGACATTTTCAATGCTTTGGGACAACACAAACCTGGTGAAATCTAAAGAATGAAAAATATAACTCTTTGTTGAGTTTTCACTTTGTTTTCTTTTAAGCACAGTGCAGTTTTTTCCTTACTGTGATAACTATTGTATGCATTGATGATAGTTCTTAAACTGCAGGGTATAGTAAAATCAGTTGAACAAGTTGTTCTTTGCAGTAATATCTACAGGAGAGGAGTAAAAAGGATGGATGTTCTTTGTTTTCTTTGGAATAAGCACATTTCTGTGCTTTGAAACTGCTTAAAGCATACGTTTTGCATGATTAGTGTGGCTTCCTCTTTTCCTTATGCATCTCAGGCCTTCAGGTGATGTGGTCTCTATATTAACGTTTATTCTGATGACCATAAAACACCTTATACTATCATATCATTATAGATACAGTCTCACACATTTAAAGTGGTTTGTAATAATCTCTGAGGGACTGAAGAAAACTAATCAAGGAATGTGGCTTGGGGCACTTTGTGTCCTTATAATTGCTAAATTATGTGAGTGACAGTGAGAAACCTGAACATGCAAGGTTTTCACATACTTTTTGATACAAAAATGTCAAAAAACCCCAAACCCACCATTTCCATCAAACGACAAAGTGATTGTTATTCTGGGTTCTTTGTTTAATCTAAAATCCATACAGTACTGAAGAGCATTGCTCAGTCACACGGCTCTCTGGAAAAAGAATTAATGAGTCAGAACTTCACACGCACACATTCATTTTAAGTGTCGAAAGCCAAGACATTATCACTTACCCTCACCTCACTCCTGCTGTCATTTCATTGCCAGTGTGAACACAAGCTGCAAAGCATTAATTTTAACTTAAAGTAATAAAATACAACCTGCTTCTCACACTCACACAAAGCGTAGGAGAAACTCACTCTCTGGGCCTGACTGCAGCATTTAAAAGGGAAAGTAAAACAGCTAGAAAAGTTCAACACCCACATCACCATAAACCACCTCCTTTGTCCCACCTGAAGGACTGAACTCACAAAGGGAGCAGCACTCAGTGAGAGGCATTTCAGGAAGGGTGAAAGAGTCATTGAAGGAAGAGGCACTATTTAATAAAACATAATTAAAATGAGATTCGTGTTTGATTCCATGATACCCATCACAAACCAAATTATCTGTCTTACCACTGACAGTGGCTGCTGCTACCATCAGCACACCAGAGGTGTCAGTAGGAACATTGCTCAGCAGTTAAGGGGGAAAACATACCAGAGACGTGACACAAGCCCTCATCTGCCCAAGGGCTGGCAATGTTCACCCTTACAGTCTGAGCTAATCTATAACATAGGGTGTCACTCATACACTGTTGAAGTTTAAGGCTGGGCCAGCCACTAAACTTTGACAGATGCTCACTGTGATCCCTCCACCCTCCCACCAGGGGAAGATAACAGCAGAACCAGGGAGAGAGGCCTTAAGGTTGAATTAATTGCTTCAAGCAATTTAATGGAAAAAAAGAATAATACTAGCAGTTACAGTGAGAATATCAAACTATATACATACAAGAACGCAATTATGCTCAGATACAAGAAAATACCTTAATACAGGACCCACACTTTCCAGATGACAAGGTCCCACACAAGAAAAAAAACTTTCATACTGGACTAGGCAGCAGATGGGAATGCCCAAGAGTTCCAGTGATAGTCCAAAAGAAACAGAAAAGCAGCTGTGTCTCTCCCACCTGGGGTGGGAGGGAGAGGAAGAGAATCTGTTCCATTGAATGGTGCTCCTCTGCAGGGTGAAAACAGGAGACAGGCACAGCAGCACAGGGAAAGATGACAAAGAACCAATAGCAATCCTCCCAACACAGCAGGCAAAGAAGGGGCCCTTATATACCAAGCACCATGAGAAGGAACACTGTGATTGGTCCATTTGGGTTACATGACCCAAACCCTAAAAGTTAGTCCTTGAAAGAGAAGTTGCACCTCACTGCTAGTAATACATAAACCCTCCTCTTGAAAACTTTTAAAGTAGTCTGTTAAATTTTTATGTGATTTTTTCTCACTGGATTTCAGCAGATTCACACGCTAGCTGTTGCTACCTCCTACTAAAGCTTGGCTTTTATTCTCTTAGCAAAATTGTATCTTGAAAGAGAAACTCCTGAGAGGTCAAAATATAATGACTCGAGGTGAGTGCCATAGCTTTTGTGCTGGGAAAAAGAAAAAAAAGAAAGGAGTTGCAACTTGAGGTCTCACAGGGCACAAATGGGAAGTGAGGTATCGAGCACTGAGTAGTGCTGTAACTTCACCTCTGAAATATTTGTTTGATGTGTTCATTTTCCATACTGAAAACATGCAGCTACACAGGGTGAGAGAAATCCATCTAAGCTGCAAGCATCAGGTAGACGTAACTACCAGGGAAAACAGAATACAGCAAAATTTAGTCACTAGACAACAAGTGCATTAAGCATGTAGTGATGAAAAGTGGCCTCGATACGTTTAAAATTGCCTTTGGTTTCCCTGTTATCTCTGTCCTCAATTTTTTTCAGTACCTGCCAATATCACACCAGATATCAGGCCTTCCAGCAGTGGAATTAAGCTCTGTACTCACCAACCCAACATTTCTTCTAATTTCACTATTATTACTCTTGATTTTTCCTGGTTTCAGTTTCACAGATATCACTGACTTCGCGCTAATTTATTACTGATATCTCTTGTCTCTTTAAACCGAAATGAAAGAAGAGTGAAATCCAGACTCCTTTGAAGTATGGGTTTCCTGTTTCTCTCATGGGCACTTCCTCTGATATGGCAGCTTTTTAGTTTGAGCTTTGATTCACATGCTTCTTCAGGGCAAAATACAGAAAATCAAAACACGTATCTTGTTTTCCCTAATGACAGCCTGAACTTGTCTTCATAATATATTTCCTAACACTTCACTCATTTGCCCCTACAGCATGGAACTCCACCCTTTTGTGCAAATCTGCTAAATACAAAATAAGAAAAAAATTACAAAAAACCCCCACATTACTGCAAATATCATACTCTTGAAAATTTTCTCAGATGACATCTTGTTCCACAAGATCAAGCATCTGTAAAAGAGGCAAAGTATTGGACATAGGCTACTTCTACTCAGAATTAATATGCTTCTATTTCATGTATTCTTGTACACTGCTTGCCAGTTGCTGCTAGTATAGCAGATCCTCCTACTTTCTTTTGGGCCTGCAGATGTGTGATCAAATCATTTGGCTGCAAATGTTTGGTGGGGAACAATGTGGCACATTCTGCACGTCACACAGCACCCAAGAATTTCTGCAAGTGAGCGTCAGCCAGGCAATGTATTTCGCATCATGGTTCCCTCAGATCTGGTGCCTTGTATGACAGATGGCGTGTTTCCCTGGCCACAGTACGGCATCGCTGCTTCTCCCTTTCTCTACCACACTCAAGAAGACAAGGCACAACCAGCCAACTGCCAGCCCCGCCTCAATCAGCCATGTCTGGGTACGGTGGGCACAGGTGCAGTTCCAGGAGCACACTCCCAGCAGAGGATCACCAGGCACCGCCAGAGCCAAGTGTGTGTCTGGAGTGGGGTTTCAAAGGAGGAAACCTATGTTTAAAGGCTTGGCAGGATTCAGGGCATGTGAATAATTGGTGTGGTTTGATGTGGGTTGATGGATTTGTTGCCAGCAAACAGCAAAAGTGGGCACAGACTTTTTCAGTGCACAAAATATTGGTTCCTGAAGGAACTACAGAAGATAACATTGTTGAATGAGAGGGATGTCAGCTTATGTGGGGTTTTTGAAGTTGGGTGAGGGTAAGCAATAGGTAGCACTAAATAATCTTGCTATGATTACTGCTGGTTAAGAGAATCATGACACCTTTTTAGTCCCTAAGTCTGTTTTGATATCAATTGCTACTACATCAACCATTAATTTTGTATCATTGTCATGCATTTCTATCATAATGACAGAACACCCACTTATGACCAGGCAGTTCAGGTGATACAAAGAACATGCAGCAGCAGCAGCAGCTAGAAAAATAACTGCCTCTTTCACTGCGCTCAATACAGTAAAGAAGAATACAATCCTTTTTATAACCATTTTGATACCTCTAGCAAACTGGGAGCATAAAATGCTGAAAATAATATATTTCTTTCAATGGGGAGAATGTTGTGCTTTTGAAGTCCAGCATGTGTTAAAAGCTTTATAAGTAAATTGATGTCACTGAGACAAACATCAGGGAAAAATACTATCAAAGCTCGGGCAAGGAAACAACAAGGAGTGTGGAGGTAGCTTTCTGGAGAAAAACATAGAGTGCAATTCCTCATGTGATCAGATACAGTTATCTGGGATGCATATTTACAAAAAAAAATAAGGCAGCTATTGCAAACAGGATCACTTTTAGAGAGTTCTCTTAATCCATTATTTATAGTTCATTTATTTGACTGACAAGTAAAATATATTTCATGGTCTACATCAAAATGAAGGATGAAAGAGTAAACCTTACAGATATCACAGAAGTCCATTTTATGCCATCACATTTTCCTACTGTCATAACCTCACTTCCACTGCTTACTTCTCCCCATTGCACAGGATTTACATGGATAATTGTAGAGAACTGTCAGTTCAGCCAGATAAACTCTGCTATTAAAAATACAAATACTGACAGATACTAACTAGGAAAAATAGCTCAGTGAAAACCCTTTCAAAAGGGCTTTTTTTTTTCCACAAAAAGAGATCCCAGTGAATGACCTACTTCTTCTTTAGTGGTGGAATCTAAATGCAGAAGGAAGAAAGGGCGCTGACGACAACAAGAGCAGCAAAAACTATCAAAGGCTTTAAAATAAATTGATAAAATGAACAAAAGTGCCTAGATGGGTCAATATAATGGTCACTGTGTTTTAAAGGCAAGACAAATAATAAATTGCTGAACTGTAAGCCATAGTGGGCAACTTATCATTTAAATTACCCTCATGACCAAAAGAAAAAAAAAAAATTGGAAAATGTGCTCTCAGGTTCTAGAAAGACATCCAGGTGAAATTTAGGAAAAAAAAAGATGAATACAACAGATGCCCATGCAGACAACATAACAGGAACTATAATAAAGGGTAGAATGAATGCAAACAAAGATAAATGCAACAGAAAAGGAAGATTCAGCACTAATTCTGTTGGTGGATGCAATGTCTCACAATTCCTATGTGGAATTAGTGAGCAAAGAAGGTCATGAAAATCTGATTAACATACTATCTTGCATTCCCAGGGGACTCTTGGCATGATTCTCCCAAATGTTTTATAAAGGAGTTAAGCCAATCTGGGACAGAAAATCATGGGAAAAGCAATAGGTAAAGTGATGGGAATACAGGTCAGGCACAGTAGATAAGTTATCACACTGAACAGGGTAACAACCGTAGCTGTGTTTAGTAGATCCTGAACTGTTTAGCATCATGCTAAATTATCTACAGAATGGTGTTACTGATGATATAATAAAATTTGCTGAAAGTATATCATTACTAAGGTAAGTAAAAAGCAAGCTGTCAGGACATGTAGGAGTACTTAAGGGTATTGATAGCATTTTAGGAGGACATAACCAGGTGGGCAGAAGACGGCCGTGCAGTGAACATGGTTTTTCTGGATTTCAGTATAGCATTTGACACCGTCTCCCACAGGATTTTCACAGCAAAATTGAGGAAGTGTGGTCTGGATGATCGGGTAGTGAGGTGGATTATGAACTGGTTGAAGGGAAGCAATCAAAGAGTTGTGGTCAATGGGAGAGAGTCCAGTTGGTGGCCTCTATCTAGTGGAGTCCTACAAGGGTCGGTACTGGGGCCAGTGCTGTTCAACATATTCATCAATGACATGGATGAGGGATTAGAGAGCATTGTCAGGGAGTTTGCTGATGACACAAAACTGGGAGGAGTGGTTGACACACCAGAAGGTTATGCTGCCCTTCAGAGAGACCTAGACAGGCTAGAGGGCTGGGCAGGGAGAAATCTTACGAAATTCAGCAAGGGCAAGTGTAGAATTTTGCACCTGGGAAAAAATAACCCCATGTGCCAGTACAGGTTGGGGACTGACATGCTGGAGACCAGTGTAGGAGAAAGGGACCTGGGGGTTCTAGTGGACAGAAGGATGACCATGAGCCAGCAATGTGACCTCATGGCCAAGAAGGCCAATGGCATCCTGGGGAGTACTAGAAGAGAGGTGACTAGCAGGTTGAGAGAGGTCCTCCTCCCCCTCTACTCTGCCCTGGTGAGGCTGCACCTGAAATATTGTGTCCAGTTCTGGGCCCAGGAGCTGTGTCCATGAGCTGGGTCTCTTTAGCATGGACAAGAGGAGACTGAGGGGTGACCTCATTAATGTTTATTAATACAAAAAAGGTGTCGGGAGGACGGAGCCAGGCTCTCTTCAGCGATGTCCAGTGATAGGGCAAGGGGCAATGTCTGCAAGCTGGAGCGTAGAAGGTTCCACAAAAATATTAGGAATAACTTCTTTCCTGTGAGGGTGACAGAGCACTGGAACAGGCTGCCCAGGGAGGTTGTGGAGTCTCCTACTCTGGAGACATTCAAAACCCGTCTGGACGCGTTCCTGTGTGACTGACTCCAGGTGATCCTGGTTTGGCAAAGGGGTTGGACTAGATGATTTTTCGAGGTCTCTTCCAACCCCTAACATTCTGTGATTCTGTGATATTGATTCACTAGACAATACAGCAGCAGATGGAACTTTGACAAATGCCGAACATTTTAAATATACTCTCTGCTCAAGTTTACATGCCCAGGAAGTGGCTGCAAGTTATCTGCTGCTGTCCAAACAAAACTAGAGTCACTATATATGATTCTGTGAAAATGCCTACTCAAGTTTCAAACAGAATAAAATTATTAGGAAATAAATAGAAAACAAACAGAAGACATTGGTAATACACCCACATTATAAAATTGAAGCAGGGTCCTGGTCATTTCATCTCAAACTGTATATATATATATATACATAGTTTGAAATGAGATTTATAGAGAGCGAGATATATATAGATATATAGATATATAGAGAGATTTATAGATATAGATATAGATATACACACACAAGAAAAACACAGGAAGAAGGATAAGGACTGTAAGAGATCTACAAAAGCTTCCATAAAACAAGAGAGGTCACAAATCAGAAAGTAGACCATGGAGGACAGCCATTATACCAGTCTATAAAATCATGACTAGCCAAGAGAAAGTGAATGAATAATTTTCTACTTTTCAGAACCCAAGAACTGGGAGTCAACCAATGTGATTGTCAGGAAGACCCTTCAAAACAAAAAAACAAAAAATAAATCTATGATACTTGAAACACCTGTGTTACATACTGCCAAGTGTAAGAGCAATGGAAAAAAGGTCATTCAGGAACTATTATACAATCCCCTGCAGTTCAGGTGATTCCCCAAGGTTCAGATGGTCAGGAGCTGGACATAGTTTTGGCATGTAAGAAAATCTTCTAAATGTACTGTGCAGAAACTTAAATATACCTTGGCATTTCTAATTTATTCTCTGTCAGCCATTATTACTACAGTAAATGTTATTGTGGATAGTTGAATTACTTCTGATCTATTTCTTGTAAGTATGTTTTCATCTGCTTCAGAAGTTCAGAAAATATATATGCAAGAGTTAATTATCATGATTTTTAAATCCCTGGGAATTCGTGGTTGAAAGTCACTAGATAGTTGTCCATACATTTAATTTAATTAGGCAGTTATAGTGATGTTCACTATTACTTAAGTTAATGTCAGGTTTAGCTGTGAAACTGTAAATCCCCTTCCCTTATTTCTTCAAACTAGTCTACTTGAAAATATCCTCAATTTAGGTAATAAGTACATGAAGCTACCCCAAGAAATAAGTTTTTACTTATGTTATAAAGAAAAAAAATAAACAATTTATTATTTCTCTGAAGGACCTTGGCAAAAAATTTTTTTTACTTATCCAACAGTTACTATGATATAGTAATTGCTTATTAGATTTTTGCATTATTTGTGCTAGTGATTATATTTGTAGATGTAAAAAAATTCAAAATTTAAAGATGAAAATACCCTGCATTTATAGTTGTTTGTAACCTAATAAGTTTAAGAGTGATTATCTAAGTTTATCTAAGGTATTATCTGAAACAGACAGTAATTAAGAAGCAGACAGTAATTAAGGGGAGGGGAGGGGAGGGGAGGGGAGGAACTAAAAAGAGGGAAGGGAATACTGCAAAATGAGAAAGCGCCTAGGAAATAATCTGCCCAAGATGAAATTGCAAGCTATGTCATTTGTGTAGTAAACTAGAGCACCCAGCAGTTCAATTAATCTTGAACTGTCACTATACTCCTGTGTGGACAGCAGTATTTCTGTACACGTGCTATGGAAAAACAGAAACCTCTCTTAAGGACAATTAGTAACAAAATCAAGACAAGGCCTTACATGAAACTTCCAGTCATCAAATATTATGTACAAAATGTAAATATCAAAATAGTTTTGTTTACTTGACTATAAACAGCTTCAGCAGCTGTTGGCAAGATGAAATAGGATTTTAACTACTTTTATTCAATTAAGTTATCCAGATTTAAAATCTCACTTTCACCTACTTGCACTTTCCATAACTCTATAATGCAATTCTCTGGGAAACGAGGAAGCAGAAAGCCAATGAAGTATCCAGAAATTTACCTGCTTTTAATTAATTATACCAGTATGAATTGGGAATTAGTAAATGTTCTTCCTCTTAAACCTCCAGAACTTGGTATGATCCCAGAGGTTAAGAAGAAGACTGTCAAACAGTAAGAAAAGCTCAGAAATTCCTAGTAACTCTAGTAAAATGAGATCAAATACTTTATAAGGAAGGTCATTATAATTTAATTTATGCAATTACTGAGTGTTATTTCCAACGTTTATCAGTGTTGTCTCTAAAAGAGCATACATTTTCTATGATTCTTCAGTTGTACTTTTGTCCTTAACTATGTCAATCAATATATGTTTTATTGTTATTAACAACGACAGTATCATAACAGTCTCTAACTATGCTGAATAATCAAAAAAGTGGCAGCTACTAGCATGGAGAGTTATAATGCAAGCAGACAAGACGAGGAATGGATAATGTTCTTGAATCAGCAGGATTTGGTATCCAAAGCCAGTTATTTTGAAAATCTGACACATCTGCAGGAAGTTAATATTAGCCTTACATACATTTGCCTTATGCTGACATATTTGTTCCATATGCTTAGTGATGGCATCAAGGAAAAGACATTGGTAAAACACCTGGAAGGAGTTTAGAAACACTAGTTCCTTAGAATAAGAATGTGGAGAATTTTCAGTGAAAACTAAAGGAACAAATTTTGCTGAATTTGGGATTTGATTCTAAAAACTGATTGTTAAGCTTTCCTAAATTTATAAATCATTGGGGAGAAATCAATATCAGTTTTGAATAGTTTGAATTGCATATAGCTTTATGATGAAGCTGTGTGCTTCAAGGTAAATTTATGGGCAAAGATTTCAACTGTTTAATTTAAATTTCTTATTGCTTAACTTTTTCTGTGACTGGAAGGATGAAATACATTCCTTCAACTGATGCAACAGAGCATCTAATGTTCTTTCCAGTGAAATTAGTTGAAACTGTGCTTACTGGATATGGTAACAGTTTTAGCATTAACTTTTTATCCAAGTAGGTTTCTTCCAACTTACTTTTCTAACAGTATTTTATGTTCTATTCACTACTACTATCAGACTCTTCACTCAAGACTCTCACAGTGAAATAAAGCCCATACTGCCCACTGACTTTTAAAGAAAATGGTGACTATTGGTTTGCTTCAGTTTTTAAAATTTAATGTAGTATCAGACACTTGATAAACTTGCTCTTGGATTTTAGCCTGAGTTATAACTTAAAGACCATGTTACATCTAATCCTATTCAAAAAGAAGTCTATCAAATCTTGTTTCTCTTGGAGTTAGGGAGAAAACCTCCAACCTTCTGCAAGGTTGGAAATTCACCTTTAGTAATTAAAACAAAGGAGGAAGTACTGGGTATCATGGGAAGGCATTACACTTACTCCTGAAAATAATTCTGTAAAGACTTTAAAGGCATGACTTATTTCTTATTAAAAATAAATAGCCATAGCGACATCACCATGGAATCAAGGATAGTATTAAGAAAAATGAAATGTGAAAACTCAGTTGAAGGTTTGTTTTTAACCAAAAGTAAACAAACATCAACAGAGTTCTGTTTTATATAGAAAATGTGTATGATGCACAAGTTACAGTCAGATCACAGAATCTTAAATGGTTCAGGTTGGAAGGGATCTTAGTTCCAGTCCTGCTGCCAGGGATACTTTCCACTAGATCGGGTTGCTCAAAGCCTAATTAGAACCACAAGAGATGTATTTTGAATTAGTATGCTATGAACAAGAGCAAACATGTTGGTCATAGAATGTTACAGAACATGTATATTTTGTCATACCAGTATCAGTAATATAATTTTATTCTTACTGTTATACAGTAAATTATGTTAGAAGACTGCAAGTTCCATGCTTTCGATCTTTTTCCATTACTCCAATATGGACATTCATTTATAGATTAAACAGACACAATTCATTAATACTTCACAGATAATTCAAACATTTATAGAATTAATGATAAATAGGACTAGGTATGTAGACTAAACCTATTTTGTACCTGGCTAATATTTTATTAGTACTCACTTAATACACACTGTTTATTAAGTATTCACTGAACAAACAATGAAAGATATTATCTTAAGATATCTGAATAATAAAGGCATATTCAGAGTATACAGTGTTGTGTTATACATAAATTCTGCTATCTAAAAGCATGGTGTATTAATTACCAGGATGAGAAACCATAAGCTATTTCATATAGTATCTTGTAAAATAATGCCACATTGAGGCAACCGGAGGAAGAATTTTATTTAGACATGCTTAGCTGTTTGTAACAGGTTGTGATAGTTTGACCTATCTGCTTACATAAAGGAAGTGATTTGTTGCTAATACCATGAACTCTTTGCATCTCTACCAGTCACAAACTCAATTTCTTCCCTGCAAGTGTAAAAAACTTTAATTTTTAATGAGTTGCCACAGTACTAAACATATCAGAAAAAATGACTGCTCCTTGAAAAGAAACTGGAAATGAGCACTGATGTAGCCTACCACCTACCTATAAAGCTAGAAAATAAAGTGACCAATCTAGGAACATGTTAATTACCTTCAAGAGTTACTGCATGGAAATCATAGAATCATAGAATGGTTTGGGCTGGAAGGGACCTTAAATCTCACTAGTTCCAACCCCCCTGCCATGGCAGTACACCTCTGTTCACCATTTCCAAAATTTATCCAAAGGCTTTGGGCAAATAAAGCAACTTCTGCATATAAACATTTACCATTGCAGTCCTGAGACCACAGCACTGGCTTGAAGCCCACTGATTGCCACGCATGGGTAAGTGCCAGCCACACCACACATAACTAAATGAAATCTGACCTGTACATTTTTGTTTTGCTTGAGTATCACAACATTAAGACTATTAGTACTAAAGCAGTGTCTGTAAATTTTGACATTTTCTATTCCCAGGCAGGATGTGAGTTTTACTACCTTTCTGTTCATCTGAAATTAAAGTATTTATTCAATTTAAATGTTACAGAACCTGACAAGCTGAAATCAAATTCACTCAGTCGAAGAAAGTCAGAAAGCTATTTACACTAGACTTGACGAAGTTTCATGAGGTTTGCCTTGTCAAACAAAATGTGCCCAAGTTTCTGTTAGACCCATGACAAAGTGAGTGTCTCAGCATTCCTGAGTTTCTAGTGTGGGGGTTATGGTATGTGTGCAGGCAGCCTAAATTACATTTATCAGCTAGTTTGCTGGGATTTTTTTTTGTTAAGCTGATAAATGGGATGCATTCTACTCTTGCTTTTCTTACTATTTCCACAATTTTGATTATTTCCAATTGACTATTTCCAATTTTGATCAATGCAAAGACTACAAACATAAGCATGACCTTTCCATTTCCTTCTTCTTCTCTTTTCATAAGAGGTCCTTTTGTCCGTCAGCAGACTCTGGAAGAACCACCCTTCACTTGCAGCTGTCTGGCACTGTCTCCCAAATGGCAGTTGTTTAGAACATCTCATCTGGCTCCTGGTTTTTGGTTGGGCAAAGGGGCAGAAATAACTTAGAGTTGACCAATTTTTCAAGTGCTCTATCATAAACTCAAATAAAAATCCTAGTATTTTTCCTCTAACTCTTTAGAGCAAAACTGTGTATTATCAAGGGTCGTCATTAATAGAGCAGCTGCTGGAGAGATTTTACTACAAAGCAAAGGAGGGAAAGATAGAGGAAACACAAAGAGATGTTGTGCTACCAAGTCCTCCCTTTTTATTGCATCGGATCAGTGACCACAGTTTACATGGCTGCTGGTGAGCACCTAGTCACAAATCAACTGCATCGGTTAAGTGAAAAGTATCAAGACCTGAAGTTAAAAAAATCACAGGAGGGTGTCTATGTCAAGGTACATCTTGTTTTATAACTTACAGACTTTGATTTAGTTATATATATTTGACTTTAGTGTAATTCCTGATGTCCAAGAGCAGTATCAAACTCTTTCAGGCTGCCAAAATGAGCCAGAGCAAGGCAGTCTGAATGCAAAGACTGTGCATTCTGAAGCTGTCTGAGGTGCTGTGGCTCTGCCAGAGTAACCACCCAATAATGAAGTGCCTTCAGCCAAATTCAGTTGGCTTTGCAGATACAAGTAAATTAAATAACAATACTTGGGAGTAAAGGTCAACGAACAAGGGGATGATGGCTAAACATGTTATCAACTCTTAAAGGCTCTTTCTGAGCCACCTAGACAGAAATTTTTCATGGGCTAACTTAGCGATAAAGTGCATGTTCATGAATAGCACACGCTTCATTAGGAAAAAACTTGAAAACTACAACTAGTTTTTTCTCCTTAAAGAGACAACAGCATGATTTACTATTAGCATGGTGGGATGGTAGGGAATAGAGAAATCAAGCGTCTGCCCAAAGGGCATCAAAGAAATGAGTGCAAGAACTAAGTACAGAATTAAGTCTCTTGGCAGTTTCAGATGACACCTTTAAATCAGCTCATCTACCATTTTGGTTCTACTTTTTCCCCTAAGGTTTAAAAGGACTTCCGTTTCTAGTGTGGTCAGTACATTTCCTGGCACTAATTATCACTTTAAGAAAGAAAAACACAATGTAGAATAACAGAGTAGGTTTTCCACATGAAGAGTAATTGGCACCATCAGTGAAGAGTCAGCACTTACTCTGTAATGGTCAGTTCAACAAACACATTTCTAAGTGCCAAACCACAAGCCCTTACAATTCTGTAAACTCAGTTAATTGCTTCTTTTCGGGTTGAGATCAGGCTTATTTCTATGACTGAATTAAAATTCCACATTAAAAATAACTTAGATAATTTATGTTCCTTAAAAATTTACAGATGAGTTGTAGGCTGGAAACACAAATATTTTTTAAATGCATATTGAAAAGCTGACAAAATAACAGCAATTGTACATTGCACACTGCTATTCTGGGCACAAGCTCTACTCTTCTCCACTGAAAAAACTTCAAATCTGGTATAAATTAGCAGAATCCACCCATCATCTCCAGTTTATTTTCTTGATGGAGATTTACTGCAGTAAGCCAAAATCTTTCAAATCTTCCACAGAAAATTAATTTCCATTTATGAAAAATGTGCAGAGGTTTTTTTGATTGGCAATTTATACTTGTAGCTATTTTTTAATTGCAATTGCTGTTTCCAGACAATAGGTTTACACTTATTAAAACAGCAAAAGCAAATGTTGCTGCCAGATCTTCTCCTGCCTTTTGTTCTCCCACTATCCATAAAGCAGCCCTCTTCACTCCGACTTATATGGTATTGAAGTTGTATTGTAATTGCACTACAAAATATTTGTTTTGTTTTGTTTTAATGTATGGTAGTGCCACTTCCTTCTTAGTAGTTCTCTGATTTACTGAAGAACAAGTCAACTGAAGGAGTTTGGTGTTTTCACCCTGGAAGAATGGAAGGCTCAGGAAGAAGTTCATGACATTTTTCCAGCACTTAAAGGGCAGCTACAAAGAAGACAGTCTCTCTTCACAAGGAGCCACACAAAGAAGACAAGGGGCAATGGGTACAAGCGCATGGAGAGAGGTTTCATCTTGATATAAGAAAGAATTTCTTTACAGTGAGGACAATATTTCACTGGAACAATCTCCCCAGAGGCATGGTGGAGTACCCATCACTGGAGGTGTTCAAGTTACGACTGGACAGGGTGCTAGGTGATCTCATTAAGGCTTCCTTTTCCATGAAAGGTTGGACCAGACAGTCTTTCAAGGTCCCTCCTAACCTGAGCTGTTCTATGATTCTGCAAATCTAGATGTCTGCTTACTCCATAAAAAAAAAATTGCATGCCTTGCTCACACAAGCAGTTCACAAAACTTGTGGATAAGGTTTGCAAATAGTCCTTAATTCTTTCTGGACAGAGTAGAATACACTCTTAAAATATGTAAACCAAGGTTTAATTTATGTTGCTCTTACAAGTATGTCGCTGATATCAAAATTAGATGGAGATGTTATCTTTCAGTGCAAACACAGGCATTATTTATTTCTGCATCACAAAATTGCATAGCTTCACAAGAGCTTTGTAACAGGACCCTACAGGGGACTTTTAAAACACGGCCACAGTAAAACCCTGACTCATTGGTGAAAATAGACAGAAAATACCGGAAATCCAAGTCATGATGACAACAGTTCACAGAAATTTAGGGCTTTTCTACAGAAAATTCTAGATTGTCTTGTTTAGAACTGGAACAGGGAGTCACACACTGAAAAGATTTTACAAAACAGAATACTTTCAGAACTTTTCTCATATGAATAGCTCTTGCTCACCATCTGCCATGTTCACTGCTATCTGGCAATTCTGAGAACTACCCAAAGGCAGCATTAAGGGCAACTGGCTTTCTGAGGATTTGCGTCCAGCGAGCTCCAGATAGCGGACTTTGGACTGGGACCGACATGCATAAGACATTTTTGTCATTGTGGATAGGTTTCTCCAGCCATAGAATCTGAGTGGATAAAACTCAGTTTAAATTAAATTACTGGGGTAATTTACTTTGGTCACATAGTTAAGGAGTTTGTGTGTTTGTTTAATTTTAATTGGATATCAACATAGCATAGCGAATAGATGCACGAATGTTTGCCTTAAACATTTCTTTGCACAGTACAAACCACCAGCTTGGTACAGAACAGACCAACAGCAAAAATGAGACCAGTTTCTGGTCCTGTGTAGCAAACAGATAAGTGCCAAATGGAATATGGGAGAGGGGTCTGATAAGGCTAAGCAGGAAAGAGATGTCTCAAAGAGCCTTGGCACCAAATATACATGAGGGAAGGAGTCTTGTGAAGGCAGGACGGCCTTGCCTCGATGCTTATCTCCCATGGATAGCTGACAGGCAATCGCATATGGTAATGATTGAAAATAATGAAGTGCCTTGCTCCCCTACCTCACATATTGCACGTCTGCATGTAAAAAAGTGTGTATAAATCGAGATGGGAAAAAGCGAAAAGGCAGAAGCATGGAAACAGAGATGAAGACAACAAGAGGAAAGAAGAAAGAAGATGACGAGCAGGAGGAGAAGTAATGAAGAAGGAAAGATGATGGTAACCTCAAACTCTTGTTGGCAGGACCAACGCAGGAACCCAGACTGGTGATCTGTGTATCTCTCTCTCTTTCTCTTTCCCCTTTCCCACTAAGCAATGTGAGGCCCATCATACTGCTTGCTTAGTTTATACTTCGTTTCTTTATCATAATCATTGAGTATAATACTGCTTGTTATGATTTGTTATGTGTCTAGTTCTTTTTCCTTGTTATCAGTAAGTTTCTGTAGTTTGTTGTACACCTAGTCTTGTGCTGATTATCATTAAGTCATGTTGTATTGCTTGCCCTAACGTGTCTTGTAACTTAACCAATTATCATAAGTCTGATCTATACATTGTGAGAAATCAATAAATGTTTGTGTATGGACCTTAAGACTTGTCTCACTGCTGTCCACACCGTTGGGGAATTACAAATCTAAGTCACCAGACCTCCCCTCCTGGGTGGGACATGACACATAGGAAACCATGATTTCCATTTAGTTTAAGGTTTCTTATATTCTAAATTTAATAGTAACAAGATAATCTGAATGACAGCCTGTCCCAGTATTGCAGTTCTGGTTTGACAAATAAAGGTTAAGCTTTCATATCAAATAATCATAGAATAGTAATATTTTAAACTCTGATAAATATAGATAGCTAAGTGTTTTGTAGCTCCCAACTGAGAAATACAGTATCAAACACTACAAGTCTCTTGCAACCTCCACTTTAGATTCAGGAAGCAAACAACACATTCTGTGTAAAGTTACATAAAACTGGATGAAATTAGTGATATCTTTCAAGTAACATATTGATAAGTTGTGAACTGGCTACTTCCAAATTTTGAATTATGTATTTATAATAGTTTCTCATTACTCAAGTCACAATTTTAAACACAGTGATTTTGCTTTTTGCTGGAATTCCACAATGATCATTCTTTCATGTCTAGTATGACAGAAGACCACATTTTTTAATTTAAAAACAAACCAAAACCAAAACAAAACTACCATAAATTCCATTCCCAAATCTGAAATGTGGAGAGGAAAAGTAAGTATTTTTTATCATGTTTTAAAGAAGGAAAATTATCCTTCACCTATCCAAGAGACAATAGAAACTTCCACAGAATATTTTATTTCTGCCATTCAGCATTTTCCACTAGAAATCATTTATTTCCAGAAAATCTCAGATCATGCATTAAGATTCCTTTAAATTAGGGAAATAAATATTAGATATGAACCACACTTTATTTGCTGCTGGCAGTACAAGAAACTTGTAGCAGAGCTTGGAGTCAAAGCTTTACTTCCGTGTTCCAACCTAGCTGATCAAGCAATGAATTGTTGTTCTTCACTGCAGTGATTTTATTTACAGTTCACTTTCCATATAAGATGCTATAAAAGTGTCCAAAACTAAGAATAGAAATGCAGCTCTCAGTAGCAGTACAAGAGCATATTTTATTATCTCTATTTATTTTTATATACTGAAAAAATCTGTTAAGAGAACAGCACGTGTTTAGCAAACTAGTTAGCATGACACTGAGTAAATTCCTCACGGAGTAGAACTTAAACTCATATTCTATTAATTAAAGCAGCTATTATTTTCATTCTTGGCCGCCCTCTTGTTTCCTGGTATCTACTCCAATAAAATGGATAGCCAAAATCCTCAGCTGCTTAGTAAAGGTTTCTAAGGTTTGATGTTATCTGTTTAGCTATTAAAATTACAGTGGTCAAATGCTGCCTGACCACGCCCACCAGAACAGAAGACAAAATCAGGTCCAACCATTTAAAAAGACGAACTAGAATTTTCAGACATGAGAAAAGATAAATTACCTGGGTCTTCTATAGATAAGTTCTTCGTTAACCACTGAACGATGTCTGAGCCTAGGAACAAAACAACAAGCATTTTTAGATTAGTGAGTTTTCTCTCCCACTTCTTCATTTCCACAGGCCAATTAATATTGTTCTACTATGTAAGAGATCTTTATTTTTTGCTCAGTTTGTCTAAGAAAATTTATTTATTATTATTTTTATTAATTTTTTTTAGGTCTTTTTTGTTGTGGGCTTTTTTTTTTTAGTTTGCATTTAGCGAAGAAACATACAACTCCTTTCTTTAGGCCAAGATTCATAAAATGTAATAGAAGTGCATTAATGGTACGATAATAGCCTGCATTTCAAAAATCACATTACTGCAAAATTTACGTAGAAAACATATGCATTAACTTTTTCCCACCTTCCAAATTTCTTTACAAACGAAGCCTAGAAAATGTTAATGCAACACACATTGTGATTACGCAATATATGGGATATATGCTGCAGGCCACGATGAAGGTTTAAAAACCTCCTTTGGACTAATACATGGCATTATGAGCTCCTCTTAGGAGCTGCAGTCTGTGTTCAACTTTGCCTTCCAGTTTTATCCTTAGCCATCACCTCTGCTGCAGTGACTTTCAACGCATTCTGCTGGCTAGCAGCAAAACCATACTGAGTTGTATTATCAATGTTTCAAACTCTGCCTTGTGGCTGAGCTCCTGACAGAATTAGTTCTTCCCCCTGGTGCTAAAGCTCTTTCTTTACCGCTCCAGTCTCTCTTCTGTATCCTGTCTTTTCCTGCCTGCCCATTTATTTCTTTTTATTTTCCCACCCTTATTTTAAGGCCCCTTGTTATTGCTCGCCTCTTAACAACTTTGACATGGGATTCCCTGCTGTTTTTTGCATCGAGTGTCCTTTCAATCCCACCTTCTAACTCCTAAACCCCTTTGCTCCTCTTGGCCATGTGCTTCCTATTGCACTTTGCACTCTACGTGCCAAGTCTCACGCTAAAGTCCGTCGTACTTTCCATACTGAAAGCTGCAGCTGGATTTCACCCACTGCGAGCATGAATCACAAAATAAACTATGAAGCAGTTCCCCATATGAAAAGACAAACACAGTAATGATTTAAGCAACCAAATCTGCTCAAAGGGAAAATATACTGGAACACTGAGGCAGGGGCGCACGGGGAGTTATGTGCATGTTCTCCAAGTTTCATGGTCACTGCATCATGCCTCCAGTTCAGATGAGTAATGTAATAGAGAAATATCTCACATAATACTTCCTTGCAGAACCAATATTCAAGTTGCTCATCTATTTCTCAGGAGACATATAAACCTAATTATTTTATAAACCTTAAATTTAAAAAATAAAAGAAAAATCCACACGGTCTACAAAAATATAAACCAAATCAAAACAATAAAATTTTCATGACTAGAGAATTTAGTTAGCCCTAAATATTTTCCTCAATTAGAAAAACAACATGATATTTTTGAGAATTAATTCTTAACCTTGGCTTTCTTCAAATCTCTCAGGTACACTATAAGAAGAAATTTTCTATTCTTTTTATCTCACCTTCAGATACTTCTTTCCTCTTTACCTCATTTGAAAACTCCCCTACAGTGACACACCGTGTCCTCGGCTGCTGGCATCACATTTGAGTATGTGGTCTACACATCAGAAATTTCACTTCCATATGTTACACTCTTCTGGCTTATTAAAAATACTAATGGGGAATGGGTATTTTTGACAACTCCATCATCTGATTCTGAAAGGTCATTACTGCTCTGTTCACATTTTACATTGAA